>NW_023494825.1:610000-827500 GCF_904425465.1 Colossoma macropomum | reverse complement strand
CAGGATGTATCAGCTCCAACACCTGGTAGCATTAAACAGTGAAATGAAATACCGTTGTGGTCATTCAGTCTCATGTTAATTAAACTGTGTTTATGTCTCACCTTGGGTCAATCCAAGTTCCTCCAGTGCTCAGATCAGGGGGCCTAAACATTGAGTTGCTGCTCCTCATAGATACAAGGCTGGACTCTGGAGATTCTGCTCTGGATTTCTGCAGTCTAGAAACATGATTTTGAAACAGTATATTAAATTAAGAATGCGTTTGCCACATGCTTCCCTAAGAAATTAAGAAACTGTGCTGAGCTCATAAAATTAGAACTCACTGCTGTAATTTAACGTCACTGGGTTTTCATAAGACCCTTGATGTGTTACAATGAATGTGTTTCCGCTTTGTTACATTATTTGTCAGTTTTATGTTGGTAGAATTGGGAGGGTATGAAGGCGGGTTTAATGTTGTTTAGCGCCACCTGCAGTTTGTGGCATGCATGTTTTAACAATAGGTATCAGTCAATCATTCAGTGAGTGAGTGACTCAGTAAGCGCCAGCCAACCTCAAAGTCAGGCCCGCTGAGTGGTACAGCAATAACAGCACGTCACAGTAAAATGTAATGTACAATGATATTTCTAAAGATCATCACAACCACACTCAGAACATCTCTACAGATGTATAAAGTCTTCTGCACTGCTGGTTTTAATATTGAACTGAGATACACTCAATTCATTTAGGTCTATATGCTGTGCATGTTGTCATTCAGTCTTACAGTGGACATATTGTGTTTGTGTCTCATCTTGAGTCAATGTCAGTTCCTCCAGGACTCAAATCAGGAGGCCTGAACATTGAGTCCCTGCTCTTCATAGACACGTAGCTGGGCTCTGGAGTTTCTGCTTTAGATTTCAGAAATCTGCTAACATAATTTTGAGAGAATATGTCCAGGAGCTGTAGACGGTCATCCGCATGGCCTTTTACACGTTTTGAAACTTTTGGGTGTTTTATATGTAACTAGCACCTGGTGTTGTTAACATTTATATTAAACGTAAATGTAGAGATCTTTGCAGATGCGTTTTTCTACATGACATGCTTATTGGAGAGATCAGTAAACTTCCCTGAGCTGACATATAATGAGTATTCTTGGACAAACAGAGCAGCACAGATGTTGAATATGAATATTATATAATGTTACACGAATCTTAAATAATTGAGAACCTCCCAATGGTACAACAATATTAGCTCATCTTTAAAATAATAAGAATAATGTAAAACTGCATTTCTGTCCAAACTAGGGTCGACACAGCGTCCCGTTTGTCCAATGTACAGTTAGACAGTTACCCCAGCATCGACTTTTCCAAAATACCTACTAAAAGCATTTCCATCTGTTCCTGTTATTACTTACAGTCCTGCAAACCGGTGGTTCTCACACTACTTTAGCCATGATCCCCTCCATCTTGACTCCCCCGAAACACACTAAACGTTGGTACATGGAATTCACAGTGCTGACAGATTGGCTCTGAAGTGTCCACATGCTGCATCACTAATTAACAGCACTACACATGACAGCTACCAAACATTGCATCACCAGCCAAAAATAAACCAACAACGACTTTGCAAACATCTGACAAATTCTCTGCAGCTCAGTCATTCCTAACAAAGCATCATGCATATTTCCTGCATCTGTTAGTGTAGTTATCTTATAATCACATCATGTTCATGTCATCATAATCTCATAAAGTTAGGGAATGTAAGTTACCGAAGCTGGCTATTTGGCTCATTGTGCACTACTAAAAACACACGTTTTAGCTTATGATATGACATCACATCATGGAAAAGCCACTCTCAATATCGTCATCAAATCACTAAATCACTTGTCATTAACGTGCCATTTTAATTGACTTCATAATATTTACTGAAATTACAGTCGGGCTGGAATATTTGTAAGAACACAATAAACAAAGCAGGTTATTATTGCTTTATAGAACTGCTCCTTTATAACAATAAGCACAGCGCAAATATATTGTTATAGGCTCTTATTAACAATAAGCAGTGCAAATAAAATGTTATATTTGTTTAAGGATAGTACCAGTGTAATACCAGTTCTTGTGCTGACGGTGCTTCCAGAGAAAGTTTGGAACTCTGTATTACGCTTCCTTTCCACAATAAATAGCACCTAAAAACTGACTGGGGCAGATCTAGCAGGACAGAAACTTCACAAACTGACTTACAGCACAGACGGTTTCCTATGACAGTGCAACGTTTAAGTCACTGAGCTCTTCAGTACGACCCATCCCACTGTCAGTGTTTATCTACAGAGACTGCAAAGTTATGTACTCGATTTTATACACCTATAAGCAACGAGGTGACTGAAACACCTGAACTCAATCATTAGGAGGGGTGTCCGCATACTTGGGGTGTATAATGTACATGGTATACACATTGATACAGTAAGTTACAGTACGAGAATCTGATTCCTTAGTCGCTGTAAAGTATGAGAACTAAGATGAAGGTAAGCCTAACAGATCAAACTAAACCAGAAAGCCATGCTGAGTGCTTCACTGACACAAACATCTGACACGTCCACCAGTGTTTTTCCAGAGTGGTTTAACACTCGTGTTTGTGACCTACAGAACGCTCTGCCCCTCAGCAAATTAAACTCAACCATGCTGTTTTTGTGTGTGTTTGTGTCTCACCTTAGGACAGTACCAGTTCCTCCAGCACTCAAATCAGGAGGCCTGATCACTGAGCTGTTGCTGTACAGAGGCACATGGCTGGGTTCTGGAAGTGCTTCTCTGTATTCCTTCAGTCTGGAAACATGTTGAGAGAATATATTACATCAGTGAACCTGAAACTTTTTAAAAGGCTTTTTGAATTTGTTTGGGAGAATGTAAGTGTAGTAACGTAACACTGAATCGTATCTTTTTCTAAACTAAACCCAACCTTCTGGAAATCTCTTTTATATGAATGACTGGAGCAGTAATAATATGTTCACAGTATATAAAATTATGTATAGAATTAGGTGGCAAATTACAGTAAGGGAATCTCTGAGTCCTTAATGTTTCACTCACTCATCAGGAAAATCAAGTTCCCCGTTGACATCAAATCGATTCCAGAAGGGCTCTGGAGAAAGTGGTCTCTGGGTTTCTGTCCAGCTAACATGAAATAGAGAAAAACAATATGTATATTCATATGCAAAGGTTTGGAACCCCTGATCAAATTACATGTTTTGTTGATTTTCTAACTGAAAACAAGTTAACATATCCTCTACAGAGAACACCTGTCTGCACATTTTAATGCACAATTACTGTTTACTGGACATACTGGAAAAGAAAAAATGAATAAAATGTGGCCTTTGTGAAAGCTTTATATTTTATGTTTTTCCCAATACACTGACCTAAAGAACTAAATTTTTCACTTTTATCTACAGAGAATTCTAATTTAAATATGTTCCTTACAGAAAATGTTTACCTATTTTCACTTACATAATCAACAAAACACGTAATTTCACCAGGGATGTTCAAACTTTTACATATGACTGTGCCATGCATAAGAAATGTTAACGAATACATCTATAACCTTACTTCTCAGAACAGTTTGTAATTGTCTATGGTAACGTACCTTGAGTAACCTCCACTGCTGAAGTCTGCATTATTTAAGTTAAAGAGCACTGGATGAAGCAGTCTTTGGGTTTCCAACCTGCTCACATTAAACAAACAAAAAACAACTCTGCTCTTTACAATGCGACGTACAACACGTACCACATGTTTAACAATGTTCAGAAATGCACTGTATGATTCATTCATTTTCAGAACAGCTATTTATTGCTTGTAGTGTTATACTAGTCAGATATTCCTCCTTGACTGCTAACAGGCTGTGTCATGGACCAGTACCTCTTTGTAGGCCCACAGCTGGGTTCTGAAGATGCTGCTCTCTTCATCCTGTAAACAGTTAATCTGTGATGAGAGTAAAGTACTGAATAATTATGTTCTAATCTAACATGCACAAGGAAGAAATACTGAGAGGAACCAAGACTTAAGAGGGTAGCTCATGTTTCCTCTTCCTGTTTTCTTTAAGTGCAGATGCTACTCACTTTCTGGAACAAAATCTTTCACCACTGCAGTAACAAGCATCCATCATGAAGTTGCTGCTCTTCATACACAGATGGAGATGCTGGAGCTGCTGCTCCCTGTAACAGATCGTCCATAAAAATATGACCAGGGTGCAACAACATTCATTCTTAGGCTAATGAGTTTGCTGTCAGTAACCTACAGCATGAAACAACACCTGAAAAAGAAACATGAAAATAATCTAAAACTGTAAGATTCTTATTCTTAAAAACTCTAACGATCTTTAGTAATATTCTCTTTAATATCCAACCCTAATTGGATATTAAAGAGAATATTACTAAAGATCCTTATCCAGTGTACTAAACAGGAGCAGGATCTAGAAACACAGCTCTATAGCAATACGTTACCTTGCGGCCCCTGCTGGTCAAACAGCGCTACTGCACATCAACACGCCTTTTACAGCATTAGTGCTTTTTTTATCGACGCCATAGTTACAACTCGCACATTAAAAGTAACGCGCTCTGAATTCAGACAAACTACCACCATTGAATATGAATACATTTATATATGTACTTGTATTTTATATTAAATTTACATTACTTTTCTACTTTTATACCAGCTCACTTAAATACAGGCTTGATCTTCTGACCATTTCGGTCTCTGTCTCTGCGTGTTTCAGTAATCGGCCATTTTGCGACTTCTTTTCCATGTTTGATCCTCCACTGAGTTCAGCTGAAAGAACAGTTCAGTATCTGTGAAACACATAAAAGCGCGCTCTTCCTTTAAACTACACGCAGATATTCCTGATTTCTGTTAGTTACAGACTTACCGAATGAACCCAAAGCGCTGATATCTACAGTCTTCCCTCCGTCCGTAATGGCGCCAGGGTAGAGTTACTTTCGTTTCTTCTTTACCAGTCTGTACTCCTCCTATTGACGTGTCGCTTTCGAACGAATCGGCTCTTTGAACCGGCTCTTTTAGGTGAACGTCGGGAGTCGACTCGCTTTGAAGAGCCATTTCTATTCTGTCGGTTTATTAAAGGATCCCTTCTGGATCTGCTGCCTCATTATTCTGAAACCTTCTGCTTGTTGTGTTAGGCTGTCTCTGACTTTGTTCTTGACCGTTTTCATGTGCTTTTTTATGTGTTCTGTTCATTACTTTTGCAAAATTCACCAATTTCAGAATAGCACACTGTGAATTACACTACAGTACACTACAGTTTACTGTTCATAAGGCTATATGACACTTATGTGAGTTTGTCATGACAACTGACAACCCTAAATAAATGTTTATAAATGTTTATTCCATCACTAGCATCATCTGTCATACAGGCTAGTTCACTGTTAACCAGAATATTGATGGTATAGTGTGTGCTTTTTAGTAATCGGTTGGTGTGATACTCATATTTGGCAGGTTATTCACTATGAGATCACATTTCTGCAAAATGGACCTGACTAAAATTTTGATCCTAGTCACAGCCCTGCTCACTCCCCCAGTAACCACCAAGAAGGAGGGAGAAAGCTAGCGCAGGCTTCCTCCGAGACCTGTGAAGCGCCACTTCATCTTTTCAAACTGCTGCTAACACAACATCATTGGACAGCCAAACACGGTTGGAGGGGAGCACCAACCACCAGATCTGTTACGTCAGCTAACAGACACCTGCGCTGACTAGCATCGCTTTGAGTGATGGAGGGAGAAGTGGGGCCAACCTACCCACCCAGAGAGAGCGAGGCCGACTGTGCTCTATTAGACCCTCGGCTACGGACGACTGTATCATCATCAGGGATCGAACTCGCGATCTCCTGAAGACAGGGCCAACACTCAAATGGTACTTTAGCTAACTTTGATCAAATCGGCAAATGTAACCTTTACATAAAGCATGACGCCTATTGGAATTTTTTACAAAATAATAATAAAAAAAAAAATGTGTGCAGCCATTCATATTCATGTTTCATTACTAAAACGCAAATTTCACTTTCTATTTTAATCAATGAAACAAAATGCTCATGGTATAGATAATCATTTTGGATGACTACTTTATAATAAAACAAGTTTTTTAAGCCTGCAAAGTGTAAAAGGAGCTGTTTGGTAACTGCTCTTGTCTAGGTTTGCCCAAAAACATCTTATTCTAAAATGGTAGAGGGACCATCACACTAAACGTTCGAGACAATCTTAACACTAAGATATTTTTGGAAATTGTGCCCTTAAAAATATCACCCAAATAAAAAGTGATCCATTTTCAGTAAAACTCTTATTGCAATATCAGTTAAGACGTTATATTACATTATTGGGCTTTATCACATTTTTTACCAAGTTAAGAGAAAAAATATAATTATTTGTGGGTCATTACAGTATTGGTCCTCTCTCCTTCCATCTGCTGTCCTTTCATTCTGTCCTTTCATCCTGACCTCTTTCCTTTAATCCTGTCGTCCGCTCTTTCATTGTGCCCTCTTTCTTTTTGTCTTCTCTCCTTTCATCCTGTCCTGTCCTTTCATTTCATCCTTTTCTTTCATTCTTTCCTCTCTCTGTTTTCCTGTCCTCTGTCCTTTCATTCTGTCCACTCTCTTTTATTGTATTTTGTCCTTTTATTGTTCTCTTTCCTTTTCTTATGTCTTCTTCAATTCTGTCATCTCTCCTTTCATCCTGTGCTTGACTTATGATCAATACACGGTCCAATCGATCAACGGCAAACTAGAATTCTCCTAGTTTAGTTTACAGTGGGGATTACCTGGAAATATGAAAACAACAGGCTAAAAAAATCATTGGTGCTTTCTTCGATCTAGTTCTTCTGATCGAGAGAACATGTCTCATTTCAGTAAACAGCATTTCTCATCAATACTTTAGAAGTAGCAGCATCAAACATACTCTGCATGTTTACATAGGGTGTGTGTTCAGGTCTTTTACTTAATACACTCCAGAAGCTGGCTGGAAGCACGTGCATTGAGATCCTGTTCATGTGGTTCATATAGGTTTTCTCTCTTTCAAAGAGGCACACCACACACAAACCAGTGTAAAGAATGTTTAGCGTGGCAATCTTGAGTAGGTGTACTAGGTCTGCATGATAAATGGATTTCTATCACAAAACAAGTTTCTACATAAACACCTCATTAAGGGCTGTGATGACAGAACAGTTAAAATTACCTCACACTTTTTTCATATAAAAAGAATAGTTGGTACAACATTAAGATTGGTTGAATCTGCTTTCATTTCTACACACTTTCGATGAAGAAGTCCATTACATTGAAAAAGACTTCTTGTCTATGACTGACACTTTGGTCCATTCATGAGTCTGTAAGGTAGCACAACTAATGCACTGTCTGCAAGTTAACTGTTGAATTGTCCCATTTAGCAAGCCACAATGCAATAGCTGTAAATTACTGTGAATATATCCTTTTCAAATGAAAAAAAAAAAAATGTTGCAGACTCATAGTAGCATTTTCATAGTACATTATTTACTTTGTAAATTAGGGAAAGGTTTTCCACTAGCTGTGTTTTGTGGAAAAAGTAAGATCAGTGGCAGCTACAACTGCTAGCTGGCTATTAATTTATATTGTGAATGAACGCACTTGCATTAATCACAGATGCAGTATTTTCTCATGGTGTGTGAGGTACTGATAGTGAATCATTCATCACTCTAAAACAAGTACCACTCCTCCAACATATACGTAAGCAATTATAGCCTCTGTGTGTTTCAGGTGTCTGTACATGTTTTATACAAGTCTATTTTTTATTTCTTTTAGTAGCATATGTTGGAAAACAGACTGGCTGTCCAGTTCTTTGGAAATATATTTATTATTCAAAAATAAGGTCTATGTAAAACATGTAACATCCATTGCACTGTGTCACAGTGTGTGAACCAGCTGCCATTTGTCTAAACATGTAAAAAAAAAAAGAGAAGTCGGCTCAACCTACAATTCTAAAGTAAATGATTACACAGCCTTTCCAAGTCAACTAAATTTGAGGACACTGGAGTTCACACAACTTAAACTTCTTAGTGTAGTCACAAGTTTTTACATTTCTACGTCTGCATCTCAGTGAGGAAAACAAAATTGAATTAGTGTTTTTTAGTCATTTTTCCTACTAGCTGAGGCTCTTTCCATCACACAGTCCTATCAGACATTTTCTCATCTTTGGCTTCCATATGTGGACATTTTTTGCTGGGCTTCAAACTCAGAATCTCCTGTTGTTGGGGTGAATAATTAGATAGTTGCAGTATGCTACTTTTCAAAGTTAAAACAACAAATAGTATAATAATCTGCAGTGTATTAAACATTCATGGACAGAAATCTGAGTAGTTGTAGGTGTTTGATTGGAGCAATGGACTCTAACAGGAGATTGTGAGTTTGAACCTCAGTGATGTCATAGCCATCCATAAGTAAGTACCCAAGAGGAGAAAATGTCTAATTGGATTGTATGATGGAAAGAGTCCCAGTTAGGGGAGACACTGAGTTAAAAAAAATAAAAACAAATTCTATATTATGTAGCTAACTGAGAAGAAGAAAAAAAAAGAAATTTGAACTGAGTGAACTCGATTATCCTAAAGTTGAGTGAACAACATTTAATGTCCAATATGTGTCAGTATGTGATAATGTGTTAGTATAGGCTAAAAATATAAACGAAAACACAGACTTACTTTGCTCTGCTTTAAGCTTTAGCTATAGCCGCTTTTCTCCCGTCTCCATAAGGAAACATTCCTCAAAAGTAGAACAGTTTCTTGTAAAATGTATCTCAATGTTTGACGTTTTACGAGGCTGAAGTCGCTTCTCATTTGCCAGCTTCTTGTTAGAATTTTCCCATTCCACCTTAAATACTGACTGAGGCGCCGAATGTAAATGCAGCATTATTTAAGGTGGAACAAGAAAATTCGAAAGAGAAGCCGACATCTTCACAACTTTTTAGTGTTTGCCAGTTTCTCATTGCAGATTTAACATATCAGGAAACCAACTGCACTGCTTATGAATGCAAACAAGTCCATTCGTCCCCAAATGTTCAAGCAAGCGATGTTAATGCTTCCACCCACATTGGAAGTGAATTACAAACTCTGTCGCAACTTTTATTGCAAGGGGGTCTCAGGGTCTATTTAGTATCATTGAGAACCAGTGCTTTCACGCTACACTGCCCACTTTGGAGCCGAGATACAGCGACCCGTCTCAAACATATTTTACTGACACAGCGATTCACACTCTATGCAACGACACCAAAACTGAAAAATCACTGAATTAAACGGGTAGGATGGCTGTAATGTGACGCCCATTGCCACTGGATCTTATTTCACCATAACTGCTCATTTTATCACAGATGAGTGGCATCAGCGTCTCATGTGCTCCAAATAAGAACAGTGAATGAGAGCCTTCCAGTTTAATTTGTTTTATTAATACAAGATATTGGAAGTAAATTCATTATGGATCATTACAAATACTTTGCTTTAAAAGTACCAAGTCTCCACACAGTGAAAAAAAGAAATCCTGATGCATCAAGATGCATCAATAATCATTTTATAATCGCATCACAGCCTCTGAACCGTAATCGAATTGAATCGAATTGTGAGGTGCCTAGAGATTCCCACCCCAAACAGACTTAATCTCTTCATCTAAGGGTGTGTAACATTATGTGCTTATGGCAGAATTACACAAAATAAGTTATATAAAGTAATATTTCAAGTAAATCTGCATGAAATGATCATGTCCATTTGTGTGCTTAATACATTTTCTGGCAGCATAGACTTCAGATTAATTCATCACTCAATACATTCGAACAAAATGCCAAACATATTGAGTCTGCATAAATTTTAGCATAAGACATTGTTTCTGTTTTCGTACAGGCCTTGTGGACTTGAAAAATGGTGTCTGACAAAAAACTTATAAGAATAACACAAACAGATAAATTAGAACATATGAAAAATGTAAAATATTTTAAAGGAGGAAGAAGATGTGAGAAACCCAGCAGGACATTTTTAATCCAAATTGTGGGCTTGTGCCAGTTTGAGATTTTTTTATTTTGAGCTCTATTTTGTGTGCATCTCTGAAAGGGAGGAAACTGGAGCATAAACCCACACTAGCAGGATCTCACAAATCCATGTATGCTTGCAGTTAAACTGCCTATACAGTATCACTCAAAAGCTTGGGGTCACTTGTCATAATAATAATTGTTATTCAGTAACAACTCATAGTGTAGACTGAAATCTTCAAAAAAATAGATTTCTTATGAATGAAATCAGTGACCTCAACCTTTTGAGCAGAAGTGTATTTGAAGGAAAAGTCAAAACCAAAAGTAAAAACAAAAAAAACAAAAAAAACTATGTCAATATACAAAACACAGAGTACATTCACTATACTGTGTACTGTGTACATTGCACACTATTAATGTGTTTAAAAACAGCTTTTTATTTCTTGCTCTCTTGACCTTGTAAGTATTATAGAAAAAGTCCATTCTTTATCTTGAATAGTGTTGTTTTCATCAACTAAAAGTATGTCTGAGTTAGAGTGACTGAAGTTCACAGAGAAGCTTTGCTGAAACAGGTTAGTTTGGTACTGCCCTTATCTTTGTAAAGCTATATGCAAAACAACAACTTGATGTTTCCATTTACCACAGAGACTATTTCACCAACAGGGACACTGGCTATTATGCCGAGGCTACAGGCCATGTCATTTGATGAGAATTCCCATCAAAATCCCAAATGAAAAGATTGTCCTTTTTTATATCAAGGAATATCTGCTGCAATTCAGTTGACAATGAATGTAAACACTTCTGTATGCTTCAGAAAATTCTCCTTACATCACTGGACACTAACTTGTGTTACTCTTTGCTCACACATGCAATTAAACAAGTGCAGCACAATATTGACTACAATACAATTTTACACAACACAGCACAACCTGGCTGAAGACTCAACAATAAACACAACATGATACAATAAATATGCACAACAAGACAGTAGGAGAGAGACAGTAAGTGCATAAGCATGAGAACTGTGCAAAGAGGGCAGCCCTGAGTAGCATCTCTAGCAAGTTTAATATAAGCCTAGTTTAAACACAGGTCCGTTTTATACTGCGTATGCAGGTTTAAACTTGTACCAAAAAACTTCCCTACTAAGTCTCATCATGTGTGTCCAAGATACGTCAGTAAGTTGTTCTTGTTGACAAGAGAGAAAAAATGCTGCACAGTCTCCATCTAATGGCCATGAATTGTACAAAAAACTTAATTTATATAATCTCTCACAGGCTTAACCATGTGCTTTTGCACACACTGACGTTATATGTCCCTACTTATCTGCTTTTTTTATCTCTAAATAAACTGCAGTGTAGCCAGCCTAATAGAAGGGGTAGGTTCTTTTCCCATAAAAGACAAACAGATAGTTTCATTTAGTCTTGGTATGTGCCTGATGTTTAGATTTTTTTCTGTAAACTTCACTGCACAATTTTTGAGAGTTTAACATATTGGAAAATATAACAAATATAAAATGTGCCATACATTTTGCACACTCTACATTTTATTTTTTCCAGTATGTTAAATTCACTAAATAAACAGTAATTTTGCATTAATATGTGCACAGGTTTCTCTGTAGAGGATGTTTACACTTATTTACACTTAGAAAATCAACACCACACTTTAACGGGGAAACCAAACTTTTGCACACAACTTTCAATTCTTCAGAATTTCTCTGGTTTGATGTTTTGTTTTTGGAGCAGAGCCGCTTTACTCTTTTGTAAAAAATCTCATGGACATACACAGTACAGACAAAAGTATTGAGACACCCCTCCTAATGATTGAGTTCAGGTGTTTCAGCCACACCCATTGCTAACAGGTGGATACAATTAAGTACATAGCCTTGCAGTGTCCATATACAAACACTGTCAGTAGAATGGGTCATAGTGAAGAGCTCAATGACTTTAAACATGGCACTGCCATAGGATGCCACCTCTGCCACAAGTCTGTGAAATTTCTGTCCTGCTAGTTCTGCCCCAGACAACTGTAAGTTCTATTATTGTGAAATGGAAGTGTCTAGGAGTGACAACAGCTCAGCTATGACACAGTTGACCACACAAACTCACAGAGTGGGACCATTGAGTTCTGAAACGCACGGTGCCTTTCGTCAACAAAAGAACTCTGCATTAGAAGCTTCACAAAATGGGTTTCCATGGCCGAGCAGCTGCACACAAGCCTAAGATCAAAATGCACAATGCCAAGCATCGGCTGGAGGGGTGTAAAGCGCCGCCACTGGACTCTGGAGCAGTGGAAACATATTCTGCGGAGTGATGAATCAGCTTCTCTATCTGTCAGTCTGATGGACGAGTCTGGGTTTGGCGAATGCCAGGAGAACGTTACCTGCCTGACTGCACTGTGCCAGCTGTAAAGTTTGGTGGAGGAGGGATGATGATATGGGGCTGTTTTTCAGGGGTTGGTCTAGAACCCTTAGTTCCAGTGAAGGGAAATCTTAATGCTTCAGTTTTCAACTCTGTGGGAACAGTTTGGGGAAGAACCTTTCCTGTTCCAGCATGACTGAGCCCCAGAGCACAAAGCAGCTCCATAAAGGCCTGACTGGGTGAGTTTGGTGTGGAAGAACTTGACTGCCCCTCACAGAGTCCTGAGTCCATCAAACACATGAACTGTAATGGAGATTGTGAGCCAGACCTTCTCATCCAACATTAGTGTCTGGCCTCACAAATGCTCTTCTGGACGAATGGGCAGAAATTCCCACAGACAAACTGCAAAATCTTGTAGAAGCTTTGCAGAAGAGTGGAAGCTGTTAGAGCTGCAATGGGGGACCAGCTCCATATTAATGCCTATGTATTTAGAATGGGAGTCATAAAAGCTCCTGTAGGTGTGATGTGTAGGTGTCCCAATACTTTTGTCCATATAGTGTTTCTCGCTGATTAGAACTGAAAAAACTACAGTCTTTACAGTGGCTAACTGACTAACTGAAACGCTGATCTAAAGCTGATGTGGGTCTGATTCAGTACAAAGTTGGGTATCGAGGCCACTGATGATTTCTTCAAACTGTCCTGGTCCCTAAATTTAAGAAACTGCTATTATAAGCAAAGAAAGATAGACTGTACTTTGTTACAGAATGACTAAAAAGATATTTAAAGTTACAGAGCAAAACCTCTCTTTACAGTACTTAAACACAAAAGTAGATGTAAATAATGTTTCATTTACATCAATGCATAATTAAGATTATTACATAATATATAATAGCAAATCACATTTTACGTAAGAAAGGGACAAAGAGGAATTGAGAGGGAGGGAGACAGAGGTAGAGGAAGAGAGGGAGGGATGAAGAGGGAGAGAGGGATGGAGAGGGAGAGAGAGAGGGAGAGAGAGGGAGAGGAAAAGAGAGAGAGGGAGAAGGAGGGGTGGAAGGGGGAGGGAGAGGAAGAGAGAGGGAGAAGGAGGGAGGGAGAGGGAGGGAGGGAGAGAGGGAGAGGGAGGGAGGGAGGGAGGGAGAGAGAGAGGGAGAGAAAGAGAGAGAGGGAGAGAGAGAGGGACAGGGAGAGAGAGAGAGAGAGAGAGAGAGAGAGAGAGAGAGAGAGAGAGAGAGATGGAAGGAGAGCTAGGGAGTCAAACTGCTAGAAAACTGTGACAGTAAAACACTGAGTTAAAGGGACCTTCAACACAAATATTTTTTTAGTTTAATGTGATATTTAATGTGTTAAACAACAAAATAATGACCTGATCTTAAATCAGCAAGCTAAATTGTGGTCTTAGTCTGCAGTCAACCACAGAAAACATCCAAATTAAGTGATTATAGTCTCTGCACTATACGTTTTTGATGTGTGTTTTAGCAGCATACCGCTAGAAGAAAACAATCCCACAGCATTTTTCACTCATGGCTGGCACAACACTGCACTTTGCAAACAGAGAAACAACATGAGGAATCACCAGTTAACCTGTCCCAGATATCAGCTTTAGTGAGGGACACCCATAGAGGCTAATCTACTCTTTTGGGTTGCACAGCCCACTCCCTGTTCACCCCATAGCTGTGTGATTGTCATGAATCTGTAGTTTGACCTTCACTTTAAATATTCAGATGCTTTCTTTAATGCACACTTCAAATTTCCAAGCAACGTTTGGGTCTTTGTTTGGAAAGATCTTTGTAATATTTCAATAAAATGCAATTTAATGTCATTGCACCAATTTTCTCATCTCTGTATTTTTGATTTTCTTTTAAAAAAATTAATTAAAAAAAAAAAACTTTATTTCCCTATCATGTCCATACAGAAAAGGATGATTAAAGAAATAAGCTACTCTCAATGGTAATATGTTCTTACAATATTAGCTGATACAGCTACTGCACAGTCGACGAGAAACACATTAAAGAAATAAAGAACATACGTACATATTAATGCTGAATTTTCACAATGGTGCCTCTATTGTTTTCATGTCAATGCTAGGAAGTGGGAAAGTGGAAACCCCCCCACTTGCTATGTAGGTATGCACAAGCACAGCAACTAACCTCAAACTATTTATGAGATTTTTTGACAGATTTTACCTCACACACACACACACACACACACACACACATAGTATCTAAGCCGCTTATCCTTCTGGGTTGCGGAATGTGCTTGAGTCTATCTCAGCGGTCATTGGGCAGAAGGCAGGAAACACCCTGGACAGATGGCCATCCCAACACAGGGCAGACAGACAGACATATACCCTCACACACGCACTGAGGGGCAATTTAGCAACTCCATTCACCTGACTGCATGTCTTTGGACTGTGGGAGGGAACCCACGCAGACACAAGGAGAACATGCAGACTCCACACAGGAAGGACAGATTTAACCTGTGATTCCAAATATGTTTTAAAAACTTTAGTGTGGCTTTGAGCTTCAGGTGTACACACCTCTCCACTTTCAAAGAGACATGTGCCTGGTCTGGCATATTGACTGGAAAGAACTGCCCAGATGTGTTCAGACACACGTAACAGCCCACCGTGGTGGAGCGATCCAGTGTGCCAGTGAGAGCAAAATATGTTTTGTTTAAGATTTAAAAGCTATTTTTTTTAAACAATTGCTAACATCAGATGTTCAAACGTTAGATGACTTACCGAAGATGATTAGTTAATTCATCAAATGATGTTAACTGTAGGTATCTGGAAAAAAAAAAACAACAAAAAAAAACATTTGCTTATACAGTAACTACTACTACACAAAGCAATTATATGCATGTAATTCCTAGTGATTGCATATATATTAGGAGTTTCTTTCCCGAAATGCTTTCGTAACAATTTTGGATATGATGAGCATTTGAGAACAATAACATCCAAGATAGCAAGAGGATAGTGGGCCACTTTACATAATTGGCGCAAAAAGCAGGAGAAAACCATACAAATGTGTATCAGCTGGTTCCATTCAACAATAGTCGACATCAAGTTTACCCATATGGAAATCTGATATGTGGCAGTATATACATTTCAAATATATGATAAATATTAGCATATATGGATTTCCCTCATATCCAACAAACATGTCATATGCCAACTTATCTAAAACTGGCCATTTTTCAAATATGGGTCTTGTTTTGGACATATATCACCATTTATAGACATATGTGTAACATATTTAACAATAAATAACAGAGAGCATTCATGTATGGATGACATACGGTCAGCGTATCGTTTGGTCATTACACTCTAAAAAGTGATGTGTTAAATAACAACACACTAACTTGTGTTCCCCATTTTAACACTTTTTTGTGTCATATTGTTTTCTGATTTAACACATTCTGTGCTTAAAGTAACCCAAAATGTGTTATCCATAACAAGTTATAGAAATATTTCAACACATTTTGTGTTAAAAGTAACACAAAATGTGTTTTCTCCAACTGAACACACTGATGTGTCTAGTTAGAGACAGAGTGTGTTATTTTTTAACACATTTCTTTTAAGAGTGTAGATTGATTTTCATTTCGAAACCAGCACTGAAAAAAGGGCAGTTCTCATTTTTGGTTCTATTACTGTCAGTGGAACAACTACGAAATAGCTTTATTTTAGACGTGCAGAGTGCATGCATGGTTTCAGAAACTGCAGAGCAGCACAGAGTCTCCGTCTCACAGTGATAGTTTAGTGTAATGTAACGAAGGCGCTGGTTGTTGCGCGGCACTCGGAGAACTGAATGGGTTTCAATCATAATGATGAGTGTGTTGGTGAAGAAGGAGACGCTGGAGAGGCTACAGAATAACGGAATAACACACACGTACATTTTAGACTAACCAAACAACAACATTAACATCATTAAACCACAACAACGTCCCTTCAGTCACGGCGCAGCTCAGCATAACGGGCCTCTAAAGCCCCTTTCCCAAAACCAGAGCCAGTGGCAGCTCCATAAGAACAACACAGGACAGCTCACAGCTTTGATTCCTTAGTCTGGGGCTGTAACACAGCTGCTGTAACACATCTGACGATGTGACCGTGTACATTTTTCATGATTATTGCGCAAAATGACTTTCATTTACCTTTGACTTCGCTGTTAAATGGCAGTAGTCCTGTAGAGTCTCTTCCCCATATTGCTTCAGACAAACACCTATAAAAACGTTATACAGTCTCCCAAAAATTCCCAGGACTAGGCCTATCGTCAGCATTCATGCCCGATCTTTCCTGTCTTTATCAGCTTCTGCGACCATACGTGCCCTCTGCACGTTGTTCTCCGGTTTAAGTGGTAGAAATTCTTAAATATGCATAAATAAAATATGACCCTTTATTCTTCTTCTGTTTTTCTTTCTATGGTTTGTGAAACTGTAAAACGAAGCTATTTCTTGATTTACACAGAACCATTTTACCGTTTTTCAATACTGGATTTGAAATGAAAATCTAATGACCAAAAGATACACGGACCGCATACTAATATGTGCTAACCTAATGTTACATTAGTTTTTTATACTTCCGAAGGTAGTATAATAGATATGTAATTACAC
This sequence comes from Colossoma macropomum, assembly GCF_904425465.1. Classification (NCBI taxonomy): domain Eukaryota; kingdom Metazoa; phylum Chordata; class Actinopteri; order Characiformes; family Serrasalmidae; genus Colossoma; species Colossoma macropomum. Next base: position 810,534 of record NW_023494825.1, on the reverse strand, counting down.
TCTAAAAACATGCACATTGTGCGTTAGGCAATGGAATCATTCAAACATTAAATAAATGGAAATATTAACAAAAACTACAAAATACTAAATACAAAAACTATTCGACATATACGTGAAATTCATACATAATGAATATATCCAATATTTGATACTTACATATGTAGAGCACATATGTACATACATTTAAAATATATGCCTCGCCTGCATTCATATACGTGCATATAAGGCCATATAAGAGGTTTTTTGTATGGGGAAAGAGGAGTAAGGAGAGAGCTGTTCCCATCTCTGCTGGTTCTCCTCTTACTCCTACTGATTCCTCCTACTCCTCGATTCCTTCTCATTCTGCCGGTGAAGGAGAGAAGCAGTTTCTGGACCCAGCACGGTATGTAAAAACGAACACCTACTCCAGAAAAACAGCTCTAAGACAGCCTCCCTCTGCTGGTCATAAAAAGCTACTGCATATCAACACGCCTTTTGAGTGCTTTTCTTTCGACGTCATACTTATAACTCGCACACAAACAGTAAAGCGCTCTGAATTCGGACAAACCACACAACTATCAACCGTAAATATGACTATATATGTTCCTATTTTACATTCAGTTTACAGTATTTATCCCCATTTATATCGACTGTTTGATCCTCCACCGCGTCCAGCTGAAAGAACAGTTTAGTGTCTGTGAAACACGCAAAACGTTTTCTTGCTTTAAACTACACACAGATTCTTATTAGTTATGAACTTACCGTGTGAATCCAATCGAAAATCTTCTTTCTGCTTATAACAGCGCCAGTTTAGAGCTGCTTTCGTTTCTCATGTCACCAGTTCTGAACAAGATGAACAGGAAGCGGGGGCGGTTTAGCAATTTCCTGTGGTTTTGCAGTCAAGTTCGCTTATCGTTAGCAGTTCAGTCTCCTATCATCTATAACTCCAGAATGTAGTAACGTACATCTGCTAACACTGCTGCATTTTTATTGTAGGAAGTATGCAACAACATAACATTCAACAACCATCAGCCAAGGGTGTAGTTTTGGCTTTCTTGTTTTTTATATATATATTTTTTTAAATAGTGCCATGTTCCTTAATCTCATGGAGGAAATGTGTAAAGTTTGTCTTTTATTCAGACCATGTCTTCTCATGTAAGTTATATTTACCAATAATAATTATTGTACAAAAAGAAAGACTTTTAAATCCAATCTATCCACAGAAAAATAAATAAAAACATCTGAAACATCCATCTCTACAACACTTTAACAGGGTATAAGGTGTGCAAAGTTTTGAAAGTCATTTCCTTTATTTTATTATTCATACAATAATTAGCGCAAACAGTCTGTGCTTTATTCCAATTTATGTTCCCCAATACAAATATCAATATTTAAATATCATTCATTAGATATGACATTCCTAAAACAGAGAGGTTAATTCGAAAGAGGCCCTGAATATTCTGTAGTAACTCTGGCTACGACGAAGCAATCTGAACCAAACAATGTGCAATGTGCTCCTGCCTGATAGCCGTCGCGACGTTTAACCTCCGTTTGCAACTTCCGGGTGCATACCCCCCCTACCCAATCGATTCCACATATGTCAAGGTCTGTAGTGTATTTTTTTTGGTTCAGATTGCTTCATCCTAACGGGAGTTACAGCAGAATATTCAGGGCCTCTTTCGAGTGAATCTCCATGTATATTTGTTTGTACATTTATATTTAAGAATATCAGGCATCCTAATATAATGACTATTCACTATGACATCCTTATCCTTGTTGGCTGAAGCTGCACCGTTTGTTGTGGTATAGTGTCAAAAACTATAGCATATTTTTTTGGTTGTGACTGGCTCTCCAAATTTATTAAGACATTCACAACGTCAACAAAAGGCCATCAGCGTTCAGGAGTTGTTTCACTAATATTATTATCAAACCTAGAAAAAGAGATTTGTTCTTGAAACAAATGAATGTTCCTATTTTTCCGAAATAGGAACATTCATTTGTGAGGTGAGAAATTATGCTTATAAGCCAGTGTTCAAGTTAACAGAGCTTGTTTATGAAATTTAGAGATTAACAGGTTATTTTTCAATTTTATAGTCACATCTCAGCAGGAATTCTATACCACCTATCAAATTAAACAAAACCAAATGTATTCCATATATTATTTTTTTTCTTGAATGAATCCACTTGTGTGCTTTGTTAGTCCTGATTTGTGAATTCAGATGGCCTAATTTTCCATGCTAAAGTCTGCCAATATTACACATCAGAAGTTTATTTTCTAAAGCTTAAAACTTCAAAAGTTGAGCTCTCAGATGAAACCAGGCTCAAAATGATTGATTTGTGAAAAATTTCACAGCTCTTATTTTGTCTGTCTGTGGCCTGTGTAAACCGTGAGAAAGGAAAGCGAGAGAACATGAAACATAAGTTTGTTTGTTGTTATTGTTTTTTTGTTTCTTTACTTTGGCAGGTGCTTTTCAATACAAATGACATCAAAATCCATGAAAATGTGTTTGATTTGGCAGAGCTCAATTTGTGAAACACTTCACAAACCGTTATTGATCAGTTATTTAATTATATGCATTATATACATGCATTTTTCAGTATTCGCCCCCAAAAATGAATACCTATATTATTACACATGAAAATGTGAGTAGAACTGTAAACATAAAAAATTCCAAACTGTGTTAGTGAAAGTTTTACAGATCAGATAATGCCTTAAACAAATGCAATTTCTTTGCTGTTTTAGTGTAAATAGCATTTCGGAGTCAAACCCTCAAAATGTTCAGCTTTTTATCTCCAAAACTTATTAATAAAGGATTAATAGGCATAAATATAGTTGTGAAATATTTCACAGATCAGAAAATTTATGTGTGCTGTTATCTCGAGGTGCAACACATCTGGTAACGCTACTCAGTATTCCTTCTTTACTTCTCATCTCTTTCTCAAATTCTCTTGATCAAGGTGTAGTGTGTGCTGCTAGTTGAGACACTTCACATTGCTGGAAAGGATCTGTTTATGTGATGTTTGGATTCAGCAGGGCTGGCAGTAATTAAGCCTGTTTGTCTGGTTTAACTGATCCTGATTAAACTGATTGAGCTACATCTGGTTTAGTAAGGAGGGCGAATAGTTTTTCACATAGGGCCAGCTGTTGTTGGATGAAATTATCCATCAATAGATTAAATGTCACTTTGAAAATTGTATTTTGTGTTTACTGTCTTTGTCTTACATACAATTTTGTTTGAAAATCTGAAAGAACTTTTGTGTTTCCTCTTGCTTTTTTTTTTCTTCATGTTAAGTGCTGATGTAGTTACTCGCTTTCTTTTGTAGAGTCTTCCTCCACCGCTGGAATTGGAAGTGTCCATCATCATGAAGTTGCTCTTCATACACAGCTGGATTCAGGAGCTGCTGAAGCTGCTGCTCCCTGTGAACAGTTCATCCATAAAAATATACATAGGGTGCTAAAACATTCATTCTTAGGCTGATGAGTTTATTGTCAGTAACCTACAGCATAAAACAACACCTGAAAAACTGATATGAAACCTTTGATATGAAAACCTAAAATTATATATATATATGATTTAGTCTGTCAGGCAATTAAAATGGATATTAAAGAGAACATTACTAAACATTCTTATTCAGTATAATAAACAGGAGCAGGATTGAGAAACCCAGCTCTAAAGCAGCATGTTGTCTTGAGGTCTGTTTCTGTTCTGCTGGTCAAACTGCGCTACTGCACATCAACACGCCTTTTACAGTTTTAGTGCTTTTTCATCGACGCCATAGTTACAACTCGCACACAAACAGTAAAGCGCTCTGAATTCAGACAAACCATATAATAATAACCGTTAAAATAACTACACGTTCATATTTTACATTCAGTTTACAGTATTTTAGGCCAGTTCACATAATACATTTTTGGCCATCTCCCGTCTTCGTCTCTACGTGTTTCAGTAATCGGCCATTTTGTAACTTGTTCAAGTCTGATCCTCCACTGAGTTTAGCTGAGTTTACTGCGTCACCCCTCCCTCTCGTTTCCTCTCTGTCTCACCAGTCTTGCTTCCTCCTACTGATGTGTTGTTTGCGAACGAATCGGTTCTTTGAACCAGCTCGTTTAGGTGAACCGACTCACACTGAAGAGCTGATTTTTTTGTACATTTGGACTAAAAAATGGCAGATCACAGCTGAAAGTTAGGATTGTTCTGTTGATTTGTTAAAGGATCCCCTCCTGGTTCTCCTGACTCATTATCCTTAGAACCTGCTACTTTCTGTGTTAGGATGTCTCTGATTTTGTTCTTGACAGTTTTCATGTCATTTTTAATCATTTCCTATTGAGCCTATCTAAAGATTTTTTTTTTTTACTTTTGCTCATCCTGATAGATGATTGGTTGATGAATCTGCCTGCAGTCTGGTGACCTCTGAACACTGAACACACTGTCCTAAATGTATTCAGTAACACATTCCATTACAATATATAATAAGTTAACATATTCAGAATACATTTACAGCAGTGGTTCCAAAACTGCCAGCACTGCACCCCCTTACACATCACATGTCCTGCTGTGTACCCCTCTCTGTCACACACATACACTCTTATACTGCCATATGTAGGACATTTAGACTTAAAATCAATCTACCTTAACACATTTTATGACGTGATGACACAACACACCACATCACTCTCAGATAAAAGGTGCTGAACTGTCACTGGGGTGGTAGTCTCAAGGGTACATCTTCAGGACCTTTAGTTAGGAAACGTAATTGGGCCTTTAGGCCATTAGTGCACCTTTAAGGGTGTATTTACATTGTAGTTTGGTGAAAAAAAGTGTACATATACAGTATCTTCTTTTCTGAGAGTGTAGAGCAGACAGTTCTGTTAATGTGTACCTTAAAATGAGTAATACTGCACAAACAGCAGCACTGCCAAATTTAAAGCAGCAGAGAAACAGGAGTATAAACTTAATGATATATATTTTTCTTGACACATCTTATGGTCTTATGGAAAAATGTTGATATGGCAGCTCAAAAATGTAGTGATATTTTTTATTCTGACAATTATTTTGGATCTTGGAAGGACTGTTTTACAATATGAGTAAATTCAAATAAAGTTAATAAAGGAAAACAGTTTAGCAGTAAATGTTTCACTTTTTAAAAACCGTGCAACACAGCAGGCTTGGACAGTGTGGTAGTGAACTTCCATATACCGACTGAGCGCAGATGAAAAGAAGTCAGGACAAAAAAAGCAGATTTGCCTCTTAGGTCATGATGCAGTTATCTGTTGTTCTAATATTCATATTCATCTGAAATCTCTAGAAACTGACCTGCACTCAAGCTAAATCAGTACTGACTCAATATTACTGCTTATTCCCTGATAACCTGATTTAGGCTGACAAAATCTCCTAATTATTATTTTAATGCTGGTAACATTTTCTGAGGACATTTTCTCTCTCCAGCTGGTTGTTCAAATTTCCCCATTCCACCTTACATGGTGCAGCAGTTACTCCATTTAAGGTGGAACGGGAAAATTCGAATAAGCAGCTGGCAAAAAAGTAGCTGACCAGCTTCATGGAGAGTTGAAAAGCATGAAACGAGCAGATAGCTTTGTTTCTGCTAGACGGCTGAGTAACTTAAACCTATTTTTGCTGTTTCAGAGAACCAACATGTCAGTATTGTTTTGACCCGTTTACCAATGTTTGTGATAACTAATCAAAACTGCTGCATCATTTTCAGGAGTAACATGAAAATTCCTATAAATATGCACTGTGGTAGGACATTTCAATAAGGTAGGAAAACTCGTCAGGAACAGCGCCATAGTCTGCCTAGCTTTCGTGTAGTCCAGTGACATCAAATTGATGCAGAGTAGCATTAGCTAGCATGTACCATTATTATTATTAAGATTCTTTAACAACTTCATAATTTAGAGGATCCAGTGATGAGTGGGAGAAAATGTACACAGTACAAAATGTATCGGATTCTGGACATTTTAACTTATCACAGGGTGCAATAAAGCGATTTTTGAAAACCCTATTCATTCTGGAGAAATCAAGCTTAGACCTAGAGTTCCTAATATGGGCATAATGTGGACTACAGAATGACGCACCACTGCAATGGTCTGGTTGAGCTCAAAAGTGGAGCTGTTTAATGATGCTGTCATTTAAATGGCTATGGTCAAAGGGATGCAGTCTGGCAAGCTGTGCAGTCCAGGCCCCCAGCTTTTGCCTTCAAACTCTTGCCACTGGAAGTAAGCTGGTTGGGCGCCAGAGGACCATTTGAAAGAAGCTCTGCAATGACTTCCATTCATTTCAGCATGTCTCCAATGATAAAGACTCATTTGAGCTGTTTTAGATCACCATACGGCCCTGTATTCCTCTAGAGAGACTGGACTGTCTGTCCTTTGATCAACACAGGACTTTGAATCACTTCATAGCTTTTCATTTTTCTGTTACAGTATAGAAAATGATGTGAAAAAGTTGTGACTCGAAAGACTGCCCTTTACTGTTTATTAATAATAATAATAATAATAAGAAGAAGAAGACGAAGAAAAAGTGGAAGAAGTAGAAGAAGACACATGGCAAACACTAATTCTTAACAATGGCAATTTAATCAAAATGCAGTGTTTGATGTTGTGTAGTGCACCAAAAAAAACAATAGAGACAGGCACTCACAGTACATGATTTCATAGAGTGAGTAAAGACATTGTAATAACTGTGTTTTTTTCATGAATATATTGTTTTTATTATTTATGTATTTATTCAGTAGTGAATGAATTTAATTTTACTTATGCTTTGTTTGGATTGTAAAATAATAATTATGAATACTATATAAATTATGTACAATTATTATCATTGCAAAATAAAGAAATAATTGATTAAATAGTGAGTATTAATATAATCATTATTAACGCATTTATTTATCTATTTATTTATTTAATAATGATCATTATTAGGAAGTAGTAACTAAAAATTAGTTATTTGGTGAAAGTGTCCTGTAGTGCTGAATGGTTGTGATACTTTTTGTTCCTCCAACACATTCACAGATCATTGCTGGGCAGCTCCCACACTCAGTGTGGTAATTTGAACTGCACAGTAGAAGTTGTCATTAAGGCGCCTGTGCAGTCTCATGCATTCCCACTGACCTCTGCATGAGAATCTGATCAGGAAGTGAGAAGACTGACCTCACCTGGACCCCATTGAAAACAGTGGGATGACTGGGTCCAGTATATATATACTATCAATGGAGCAGCCTGCAATTCCACATTCAGGGTAGATTTATCCGTTGTGCAACAACGTCATCGGAAACATGCTTTCAAAATAAAAGACTCCACAGATGAACACTGTGGGCGCAGCTCAAACCAAACCAAAGAGCCCTTTCTATAGACAGCATTTCTGTCTTTGTATTTACATATTAATAAAAAACCCTTCTATTTAAAGCAGCATGTGTAGGGGCAAAGGTACAATACCAGCTATAAATTACTGCATATTGTAGGAACAATTCACAGAAAACATAAAGAAATAAGAGTAAATAAATGAATTAATGACATTTTACAATAAATAAATGACAATAGTACAGAATGACAATTGTACAGTACTGTACAATAGTACAGTAATCCAATAGTACAGTAGTACAATAATGACAATAGTACAGAACAGTCTAAAGATCCAGTGCCTTAACACTAGACGATAGTACAATATTGTCTAGTGAATAGTAGACAATAGTGAATGTGAAAAGTGGCCCAGTAAGAATATCTCATAGGAATTAATTTGTGCAAGGATAGGAATAAAAGTAAGGAGATTTTTCTTTGACAATATACAGTTACAAAACAGTGATATTTATTTATTTACTTTTACTTACTTTTACATTTTTATTATTTTCACTATTTTTAATTATATTTTTCTGAGTGACAGTCGCCAATTCCAACTCACATAAAGAACATTGTGGCGATATGTCAGTTGTAGGGTTAATAGGACCACCAGTTTGACCACCATGGTGCATCCTGCTGTTTAATGCTGTGCAGAAAGCTACACCTGCCACTGATCCTCCTGATGATACTGCTGCCTGCAACTATTTAATTATTGCTGTTAAAACCATAAACATATCCATTTAATTAAATTTAAGAGACAGAGACAGAGAGAGAGATAGACAGAGACAGAGTGTGACAGTCTAGTTTTCCTTGTTGTAACTGTGTGTTGTGATGTTCATGAGCTTTAGTTGTTTGTGTAGAGGACACACAAACACACATAGGAGGCTATTCTATCTCACACACATGCACTGACGAGCCAGGATAATCACGCCATAGAGTAAATCCAGCATAGAGCGGTTCAGTGAATGTGGTGTTGAATGTGTATAGGTGAGTCAGTGTGTGTGTATCAGGGGAGACTCTGTAGAAGGACAGAGTGCCCCCTGGCCAGTCCACATACACTCCTACTCTATTAGAGCTGGAGGGAGCAGCCTGGACAGCAGTGCTGTCATTATTGTGATAGACAGAGTAACTGCTATCAGAGCAGTCCAGCCTCCAGGACTTTACATTCTGTCCAAACCTGCAGTCAGCACCGTCTTCTTTCCTCTGGATTGATTTATATGTCAGAGCTACTTCAGCTCCTCTCCCCCTGCTCCACTCAGCCTCCCAGTAACAGCGTCCAGTCAGACTTTCTCTACACCGAAATTTGCCCATAGACATCAAATCTCTCTGGATGATCAGGATACGAGTGTGAAGATCCCAGATTTGTCACCTTTCTGTCCTCATCAGACAGAGAGTGTTCTCTGTGTACTGTGTTTGGATCCAGAGTGAGCTCACAAGAATCTGCACACAAGAAGAGGAACACACACACACACACACACACACACACACACACACACACACACACACGTTAATATATTCATTCAAATGTTCTAACTGTCCGCAATTATGATCTCTCTCTCTCTCTTTCTGTCTTTTTCTCTCTTTTCTTAATTAATAATTAACTAACGATAGAAATAAGAATTAACATTATTTTAGATTTTATTAAGTAGATTATTATAATTTCTGAATGTTTCAGTAATGTCTCAATTAATCATTAACTGCTGGTAGAAATGATAACTAGCATATTATTTTAGATATTATTGGGAGAGCAAGAACTAATCACTAATTACCAATGTATTAAAGTCTATAATACAAATCATACTCATGTCAACTAAAGTCTATAACATTAAGTAACAGAAATTATATCATTCACCAAATTAATTTAAAATTTAATTTAGAATTAAATCAATGTTTGAATAACATTACATTAAATAGTAATGTTTTAAAAATTATGAAGAATAAATACAGCATTAATTAATGGTTAATTGTACTATACTATAAATACTAAATGTTGCTCATGGTAAACGTTATTATTTTTACTATAGGGGCACAAAGACAAATAGTTAAGGCATATATATATATATATATATATATATATATATATATATATATATATATATATATATATATGCCAAAAAAGTATGCATAGGGTGCTAAAACATTCATTCTTAGGCTAATTAGTTTATTGTCAGTGACCTACAGCACCAAACAACACCTTAAAAACAATAAAAAAAACATCTAAAGCTGCATATATAGTTTGGTTTAATAGACAATTAGAAATATTTCTAAACTTTCTTATTCAGTATAACAGACAGAAGCAGGACTCAGAAACACAGCTCTAAAGCAGCACGTTGTGTTGCACACTACACATCAAAACGCCTTTACAATATCAGTGCGACGTCATACTTGCAAATCGTTCATAAACAGTAATGCGCTCTGATTTCGGACAAACCACACTATTATAACCGTTACACGTGATTATATATGAGCATATTTTACATTCCGTTTATACTATTATATGTAATCCAGTTCACAGAAACACCTCGATGTTTATTAATCGTAAGCAGCCATTCTGTAACAGTTTCTTCGAGTTTGATCCACTGAGTTAAGGGACAGTTCAGTATCTGTGAAACACGTTAGAACGTGATCCTGCTTTAAACTACACGCAGATATTCTGCATTTCTGTTAGTCTGAACTTACCGAGTGAACTCAAAGCGCTGGTGTCTGCAGGCTTCCTGTCTCTGAAGTCTTCTCTCCGTGTAGAACGGCACCAGTTTAACTTACTTTCGGTTTCTAACTCACTGTATCACCAGTCCTGGCGACTGTGAGTGGCTGTGACTGTGAGTCCGGGGGAGTGGGCGGGGCTACTGTCAGTCATTTACTGACTCCAGCCAATCATGTGTCACATAATCAATTCACAAATTTGCATTAGCCAGTCAGAACAGATGAACAGCACTTTCAGGAGTGCGCACAGACCAAAAGACCATAAAAATAAGTAATAGTGATGAAATATATGAAAAATCTAACAGAATTGTGTTGTGATTTCACTGAAGAGATTATGTGATTATAGATTGGCACAGACGTATGAATCTTTTCCTCAGTGCTAAATATCAGAGGACTGCCCTCTCCTCTTATGACACAGTAGACTGTGAATTTGGAAACAGTTGATAGAGAAGAATGAAGAAGAAAGATTCTTGGCTATTTGAACTAATACAGTACATTTTATGGGTGGTGGGGCATGTGGGAGGCTAAAGGTTCCCAAAAACTGGTCCAGCGACAGCCCTGGTTATTCATAGGAGAGGTAGATGGTTAGGAGATTGTTCAAGGTGAGCTGGTACGGCCCACTACTGATGCACCCCCTCCAACAGCCCCTTAAAGCCTTTTGAAGATTCCACAAAATCAAATCAAATACACATAATAAGGTTTTCATTTTCTTTACTGCTCATTTAAACTAGCATGTAGCTTTTTATGAATAACTGAATATCTACTACTACTAATGGGTTTGACTTAATTCGTAATGTTTGTTTTTGCAATATCTTTGACATGAAGCTGTTCAAGGTCACTCGTTAAGCTTTGCTATCTAAATCCTTACACTTGGATTTGTTAAATACTGCCATCTGTTGGAAACAATGCACATTACATCCTCAATAACAATGAACTTTCAGACTGAATTATTTGCTTTCCTCTAGTGCTGTTATAGAATGAGGCCCTTAGTCATCCACACAGTCCACTTAGACATAACAGCCAATGGGGATGAAGTGATGATGACAGCTCATTACTGACTTTTTTTGTGATCAAAAATGAGGGAAATAGATTTTTTTACATGTTGTTGTCAACATATTAAGGGACATACAGCGTCTTCTTAGGGACCCTCCAAACACGATAAACCTGGGCTAAAAGCGAAAAAAAAAGATAGAAATGTGACACATTATTCCAGTGGTCCACATTTTTACTCTGACCAACTCACAACACACGCATAGAGATGAAGTAAAATGGCCTGCCCGGACCTGAGGATCAGGTTGGAAACCCCTGCAGAGTTCTAGAAGTTTCCTTCAGCCTAAAACCTTGTGGCATTATTGCAGTCATATTGTCATCACTTTTAATGAAATATTTTTACATTTTTATTTCCTAGATGACCGCTCTCAAAGAGGATGACCTTACTAAAGAGTCTGAAAATAGGCTCTGGACAGAAATGTTGATCTTTATCATAAATAAATGAGATCACCCACATTGTGTGTTAGCTACATGATGCTATACCATCAATATGCTAGTTAACAGTGAACTTTCTCATGCTGGTTGTAGTATTTTATGAAGATGTAATACAATACAACTTTAATTTCTCATATAATAGCTAATATAGCCAACTACAGAGCCTGTAGCCTAAACTGAGCAGCTACCAGAGACAGAATAAAGCATGCTGATTTAGCTAGCAACACCACAAGCAGTCCAGATAATAAAATGATTGTGAGGTTTACATTTTAAAAGCATAATCTTTTAATTATGATCATAAACTCAAGGTTTCTCAGGGCCATGTATGGCCTATAGGGCCTATAGCATGTGTGCAGCATGCATTAACTTCTCAAGAAGTCAGTTACTCTGGTATTCAGGGCTGTGTAGCCTTTCGTACAGAGATAAATAGAGCAGGCAGTTACGTCTGTGGCGGACCCACAGCTACTCAGCTGTGTGTGTGTAGAGTAGAGTGTAGTTTCGTCACTTTTTCTTGTCACTTTTTCCCACATTAAGTCTCATAAAACCCTCCGAAACTTCTGAGGACCTTGGTGTCCTAAGACTAGTTACGAACATAGCGGCTGCTGATAATGTACTTAAGCAACTGCGGATAGCAGCGATTGCTAAGCAGTGATTGGAGGGTTGAGGAAAATAGGGCGGAGCTTTGCAGATGGCCATAACACAGTGACAGCACTCACAGAAAAAAAAAATCATTATCGTATAATATGAAGCATAATACATATTCTGTCCCCATTTGATTGGGTAGGCCTGTAATACTGTAGCTGTGCCTCTGAGTAGACTGTATTTAGACTGTATTATCGTAATGGTGCTGTTTCTACATTTAGTCTCATGAAAGGAGATCCGTGAAAAAACCCTTCTGAAACTACCGAGGTCAACCTCCTCATAGCTAGTTGAGGCCATGTGGGTAGTGGTCCACTCTTAGCCTAGCAGTGACACAAAACCAGAGCAACACTGCTGTTTCTGATACACTCGTACCAGCACCACACACACTACCATGTCAGTGTCTCTGCTGTGCTGAGAATGGACCACCACTCATATATCATATATCAAATAATATCTGGACAACAGACAACAGCAGTCCTTTAGTCAGAAACTGATCAATGATGAATGTAGTAGTAGTGGAACTGTCTCTCACGCATGATTTATAAAAACTCTTTATTTACTTAATACATTCAAATCGCCATGAAGTTTAGGCCTATGTGGCCTATATTCTTTGAGGGCAGCACCTGGACTCAACATCAGTGTTTTCATAAACAAACTCTGACAGTATGATGAAGTGTACTAAAGAGCTCAGTGACTGGAAGCAACTTTAGCACAGGAACTGCTCATTATGAGCTTCATGGATTGGGTTTTCATGGTAGCCATAGCAGCCAAGCAGCTATACACAAGCCTAAGATCACTATGCGCAATGCCAAGTGTTGGCTGGAGTGGTGTAAAGCGCCGCCACTGGACTCTGGAGCAGTGGAAACGTGTTCTCTGGAGTGATGAATCAGCTTCTTTACCTGTCAGTCTGATGATGGGTTTGGTGGACACCAGGAGAACGTTACCTACCGGAGTGCACAGAGCCAACAGTAGAGTTTGGTGGAGGAGGGATGATGGGCTGGGCTGTTTCTCAGGGTTTGGGCCCCTCAGTTCCAGTGAAGGGTGATGTTAATGCTACAGTATATTGTCACATTCTGGAGAATTGTGGGCTTCCCATTTTGTGGTTAGAGTTACCCTTTCAACATGACTGTGCTCCAGTGAAGAGAGCAAGGCCAGTAAAGAAATGGTTTGCTGAGTCTCTTTTGAAAGAACTTGACTGATTTGCAGTGCCATTTGTTGGCAAAGCAGTATCCAATGAACAGCATTAATGATGATAATAATAAAGTTACAGTCAGTGTTGTTTCCCAGTTCAGATGTTATTAATGTTAGAATGACTTCACTGTCTGTCCAAAGCGTTGAATGAGCTACTTGTGGTCACATTCTGTAACAGAAGTGAGGCTCCAGTGGGGGCTTTGTGTAGGTTTGCCCACAGTAGGCCTGTGGGAGGTGTGTTTGCTGGGACATCATCTAGGGACTAAGGGCTCCATGAAAATGACTGCACTTTGGATGTATTTCAACATGAAGCAGTATAACTGGTTATAACTGTTTAGAAAAGTAACCGGACAGTAAAGTACAAGTCAACTCAATATTTTTAATATTTTTGGCAAGGGCTTGATTTGGGTTTAATATTGAATATTTTTGTTTCTATGTATTTAGGCAGATCGGCTGTCACAGATCTCCTGATGTGCCATATTTATCATAAAGGAAGTGAAATAAAAAAAAAAAAGTAGGCTTATGTAAATATGAATATTATATAGTCTATATTAATGCAACACACTGCACATAAATTAAACATCATGAAATCAATTAGAATACTTTCTCTACTTACTTACAGAATGGCTTTATAAAGGCCCACCTTTATTACAGACTTCAAGATTGCTGGGTTTTTGATTTGATTTTTTATGATGCACTTACACACAGCTGGCCAGAAGATGTCGCCATTGTGCAGTTTTTTTCTGAAGTGAGTGGATCAATTGATTTACTATAGAAAAACATCATAAAGTAATACTATTGACTTGTCTTGGGTTGCTGGATGTGGTCATTATATTTGAACCTGTTTCACAGTAGGAACTTTAATACTAATATTTGGGGTTGGCAGCTCTTTTTATCAGGGGTCAGTGTAAAATGTGACTGGTAGGTAGTAAAAGTTGGGCCTTTTATTTACACAGTGTTGGTCAGTGATAGCCTGTTGTAATACATATTAAATGGACCCCTCAACAGTGGATGCATGTAATGATGTTATAATTATGAAGTAATTTTTCAGAGTCATCCACCAACAGCATTTATGTTTATGACTATTCACAATAGAACCTCTCTGAAAGCAGCTTCACAGTTTCACGATCCACAGGAGCTTCTTCCTTCTCTGGGTTTCATTTACCTCTTTTCTCTCTCTCCATGCTCTGTTTATACCCGATCATGATTGCATCACCTGTTCAAGGTTTATTTCCAGTCTTAAACTGCTCCTGTTCCACTTTTTTGGAACCTATTCTAGGCATCACTTTCAGAATGATTGTGTATTTACAAAGAACAGCGAAGCTGAGACGATAAAACGTTACACGTCTTGCCTTTGTACTGCTTTTGTTTATACCACACTTCAAAAAGATGGTTCTTCAAGGGTTCTCTAGTAAAGGCAATGGTCCTTTTAGGCGTTAAAGGCTCTATGTAGAACTGCAGGTTCCAAACAGAGCCATTTCATGCTTGAATGGTTCTTTGCTGGTGCAGTTGCTCTTTATATTGATGAAGAATGTGTTATATATGGTTCCATATAGCACCAAAAGGGTTCTTCTGTTGTTACAATGTCAAGCCTGTAACTATAAAAGTGCTATATAGAACCATATATAACACATTCTCCATCAGTATAAAGAACCATTTCACTATGTAAAACATTCAAGCATGGAATGGTTCTATGTAGAACTTGTGGTTTTACGCAGAACCATTGTTTTTTTCACTAAAGAACCTCTGAAGAACCATCTGTTTTGAGTGTGTGGGCCTGAATGTTGACACCACTCGCCCATCCTCCCTCCCTTCACTGAGACACCTACGTCTTCTGGAAAGCGTGGGTGTTTCTCAGTAGGTACACACTCATATGTGTTCTTGCGTTCTCATACATTTGTTTGATGTCACCGTCCACAGCCCAGTCCATATTCCAAAATACAAGAACGTGTGCGATAGGAATGGTTAAATACCTGGATGTGGATCTTTGAGGATCTCCTACATTTACTACAATGTTTCTGTTCATAGTAATTGCCTTAATTTGAGTTTGTATGAACTTCTTTATGTGTTTATTGTGTACTTTCAGGCTCTTGGCCCCTAAATATCACCCACATCAAGAGTAAAAACAAAGTAAAATTGTATTTAAATGGTCATGTTTACAGTTCAATGGAGGAGAAGTGTTCCTTTATGTTAATTATCCTCGTTTGCCTCTTTTGTCTGTCTTTTCTTCTCTCGTTCTCAGGTTCTGGCAGCAGTATGTCGCAAATTTGACTTATCATGTCAAAACAATTACTTTTTAAAATCGCATCTTGAAATTGATCAACTCATTATTTTCACATACACCCCTAAAAGTGGTTCTTTACGGGTTCTTCAGTACAGGCTCTATGTAGAATGGTGAACACTAAGAATCATTCGAATGGAGAAAAGGTTCTCTGTGTAGTACAATGATTCTTCACTATGAAGCAAAAGCTGCTGGATATTTGAAGAACCTTTTGAAATATGGTTCTATTTTGCACCACTATAGAAAAAAATATCATTTTTGCTCTTTATATTTTCTTTTAGATCTTTGAAGTCTTCATTACAAATGTGACAGATCAGAGTGCTTTAGTTTTTTTTTTCTCTATTCTAGTTTGCGTTTGTTTGAATTTGTGCTTTTATTAAAACATTGAACCAAATTCAGAACAGTGTGAAGTGAAACTGCCCAGTTCGTTTGTGTGAGAGCACAAATCACACACCAGCGGATGAAGAAAGCTTTAATATTATCTGATAAAACGTTTTTTATGTTATATATTTGAGTGTGTTTAAATGTAGATTTTCACTCTCATACATTTTTGGCTTCATTCCACTTTTAAGTAAGACCTCCACCCTGTAGTTGTACATTCAATAAAGCACGAAATCGAAAACTACTTTACCTTCTAAGAGCTCTTTGTAATCCTTCTATTAGAGAAGTTTGGAAACGTACTATTTGTGCTGTAGATCTGTTAGATACAAAATACATAACAAAAGAACGTCACTGTTCCATTAAAGCAGGTTATTTTCAATTAAAAAGAAATGACCTCTGCTCTCCACAGAGATGATGGGGTTGGATAAATTCAGTACATAGTTTTTATCTATGCAAAATTCTGCTTAACAACTTTAAAACTGATATAAGACTGATGTATAACCACAATGCACTCTGTGCAAAAAATGTAAATAAATAAAATAAAATATATATCACTGTATTTTTTCACTATATTTTATAACTGCATGTTTTCAAAATACCTTTATTCCTATCCTTGCGGTCATGAATTCCTATGAGATAATGAACTTGTTCCTAAACTGTGATACTAATTCAACTAGAATAGATGAGCTTGTGAACGTCTTAATCTAAATGGGTCAATTTCACATTCATAAGTCCAGGATTAAGGCATCGGCTCTTATCTTTACCCTGTTCTGCAGTGATCTGAAACTGTCTTCTGTTATCTTATATTTATTGTAAAATGTAATTTATTCGTTTACTCTTATTTCTTTATTTTTTCCGTGTGAATTGTTCAAATCAAATTTAGGGAGCTAGTGGTTTGGTTTGAAACGCTCCCTTAGTGTGCTTCTCTGGAGACTTTTATTTTGAAAGGGAGTTTCCGGTGCAGTTGCCATCGTCGCTGTGTTGGCGCAGTGAGAGCTCCTCTCCGATCAGAGAGAGAGAGAGAGAGAGAGAGAGAGAGAGACAAAGAGGAACAGAGAGAGAGTCTGAAACTGTGCTGAGTGTAAATGGGGCGAACAGACTGACTGAGCGCTGTGAACTCTCTGAATATCTGAGAGAGAGACAGACAGACAGACAGACAGACAGACAGAGAGCGGCTCCGTTTAGACTCGGGCTGTAAACACAGTAAACCCCGCAGCCCCGTCCTCCTCCTATTTATTTATCTGCTTATTTATTTCTCTCTCTCTCTCTGTCCGTCACTGCTGCTCCGGCCGGAGGAGGAGGAGGTCATGGAGCAGGCGGCCAGCCGATACCAAGTGGTGAGATTCACTTTATTATCACATCCTCGCCGTTAATGGAGCTCATTTACATAACGCTACTGCACCAAGTCCACTCAGAGCTGCTTCACCAGGGATAACCATCACAATCACATTCACACTGAAGCAGCTCTGAATGAGCAGAGAAACCGGGCCTACAGCCTTATCACTGGACTTATCGCTCTAATACGTGTGTCTAATGTGTAATACGGCATAATAACGCTTAATAAGTCGAGTGTGGGCGTGTTTGAATGGTTACCATCATTATATAATGTATTACAGTGGTATAAAAGGTTAAGTGTAGTTAAGCAATGTGTAGTATGGAAGTCTAATGTATAATGTTATATTTGACGGTTAATAACTTGAGTGTGGGCATATTGTTCATTGTAGTATGTTATAACAGTATTATAAATATAGTATTATAAAAGCTTTGTGTTAGTTGATGTGTAGTGTCGGTGTCTAAAGTGTAATATGGCATAATAACGCTTAATAAGTCGAGTGTGGGCGTGTTTAAATGGTTACCATCATTATGTAATGTATTACAGTGTTATAAAAGGTTAAGTGTAGTTAAGCAATGTGTAGTATGGAAGTCTAATGTGTTGTATATGGTAATAAGTTGAGTGTGGGCAAATTGGTCATTGTAGTATGTTATAACAGTGTTATAAAAGGTTTGTGTTAGTTAACGTATAGTGTCGGTGTCTAATGTGTAATACAGTATATTAATGTTTAATAAGTCAAGTGTGGGCGTGTTTGAATGGTTACCATCATTATGTAATGTATTACAGTGTTATAAAAGGTTAAGTGTAGTTAGCTAATGTGTAATATGGAAGTCGAATGTGTAAAACTGTATATTACGGTTAATAACTTGAGTGTGGGCGTACTTGCCATTATATTATGTTATAACAGCGTTATAAATGCTTTGTGTTGTCAAGTTAATGTGTAGTGTGGGTGTCTAATGTGTAATACGGTATATTAACGTTTAATAAGTCGAGTGTGGCCGTGTTTGAATGGTTAACACCATTACATAATGTATTACAAGGTTATAACAGGTTAAGTGTAGTTAGCTAATGTGTAGTATGAAAGTCTAAAGTGCAGTACTGTATATTACGGTTAATAAGTCGAGTGTGGGCATATTTGTATTATGCTATAAGAGTGTTATAAACAGTTCATGTTGTTAGTTAATTTGTAATGTAGGCATCTCATGTGTAATACAGTATATTAATGTTTAATAAGTTGAGCATGGGTGTAGTTAACATAATTATATAATGTATTACAATGTAATAAAAGGTTAAGTGTAGTCAGCTGATGTGAAGTATGGAAATCAACGTGTAAAACTGTATATTATGGTTAATAAGTTGAGTGTGGGTATATTTGTCATTGTACTATGTTATAACAGTGTTACAAACGGTTTATGTTGTTAGTTAATGTGTAGTGTCAGCGTCTAATGTGTAATACAGTATATTAACGTTTAATAAGTTGAGTGTGGGCGTGTTTGATTAGTTAAGATTACCTAATGTATTAAGAATGTTATAACCGGTTAATGTTGTTAGTGACTGTGTAGTGTTGGCATTTAATGTGTAATACAGTATATTAACGTTTAATAAGTCAAGTGTGCATATATTGAATAGTTAGCATCGTTACATACTGTATTAACAATATTCTAAAAGTTGTTAGCTAATGAGTAGTATGGGCTTCTAATGTGTAATACAGTATATTGACATTAATAAGTCTTAATTAAAAGATTAATAAGAGTATGGGTGAATAGTTAGCATCATTATTTAATATATTAACAATGTTATAAAAGGTTAATGTAGTTAATGTGCAGTGTGGGCATCTAATGTGTTTAACAGTACATTAAGGTTAATAGGTGGAGTGTGGGGGTGTAAACTATAAACTATAATTCGATAATGCTAATATATTGAATGGCTGGCTTTGATTAGTTCGTATTATAATGCAATACAGTAATAACAATAACAAATTGTACACATTTAACATTTATTAATGGTATTAATCTATAATTATATGGGAATGTACCGATATGAGAATTAACATCTGACATTTTTATTGTGCATGTCTGATTATGTTGATGCTGATAGGCAAATGTTTATAAAATGTAGCTGAGTTAGCATTACAGAGAAATAACATTTATTTATGTAAATTTACAAACGCGGTAAAATTAACTGGTTTCGTTTGAACACTCTGCTCTTTTCTTCTTGAAGTTGGTTTGAATTATCGGTCAAATATTTCCCGTGTAATATTTTAAGCCATAATCTGCTGATACTGATATTAAGATGTTATTGTGTATCCCTAATTAGTAACTTGAATGCATGTGTAGGATGTGGTCTGCAAATGAGTCATGTGGTACATTCATGTTAAAAGGTTGAGTAAATGTCTATGGCTAGTTTACATCATAATGTATAGTATTGACAATGTTGTAACAGGTGGATGGGTGTAATAATTGTCTAGAATACTGGTCTTCGGGAAGTTCTAGATATGTCACTGGCATATGAGTATGAGTCTCAGTCTAACCACATTTCAGGTGGTTGCTAGGAATGGAAAACAGTGGTGGAAGCTGTAAGACAGGACTCTTTACTGAACTGCTACTAGGTACAATATATAGAAAAAATGTCTGTACAAAACTTCAGAATAAAACATACAGGATGTTTTTTACAAGCTTCAGATGTCGGTTTAATTCAGAACAGCCAAAAATAGTTCATGTGAATCACCGCTAGCTAACATACTACTAGAGTCCCATAGGGGTGCTAGCAGAAAGTAGCCTCATCATAAACGTTTTTCCTCGTTTCTGACTGAGTTTTGACATTTATGGTCCAAACTGAGGCCTCGTTTAAATACTCATGGTTCACCACTGCTTTCTCTACTGATGTTTCCTTTTACTGTTTTAATGTTTCCCTGCCAAAAGACAGTCATAGTCGAATAGAAACACAGTTTTTCAGAATTAGAATCGAACTAACTGTATCATATATTAATAACAGTACTAGGCTTGGGTGTATACGTGTAACATTATGTATAGATAACGTTATGTGTACAGGTAAACCTGTGGTAAATATTTGACGTTAGGTTGGTTAGGTGGCACAATGACGCATCTCTTCTCTGCCCATAAAGATTGTGCCGTTTTTACGGTGATTTATGTCGACTGATGTGAATCATTTACTAGCTAAGTCTAAAGCCATTTAGATTACAGGAAATATTTGTGGAATTTCCGTAGTTACTGTGAATATGCTGGTCTAAAGGCTTGGTCATTGTATTATTTCGAGATATGAATGAGTGTACTGTGGGAAACAGTACCTAAAATGGAAAAATTATCATTCAGTATCCCTAAAACAGAACAGTACAGCATTTTGAAGCGATACCTTTGGGTAACTCGGGTAAGTCTAAGTATAATTAACCAGCCTAGACATGTTTGGTGTCTGAAGTTTCCTTCTTCAGTTTTATACTGGAGCTACGAGGCTGATAGAAAGTTGATGCTACTGCTGTGTTTGGCTATGTTAACGTACTTTGGTCCAATTTTATAGATAACAGTGTGTGATACAGTGTCAGAAACCACATAATTAAGTCTATCAGAGATACTGAACAGCTCCACACAGTTCAAAACGAGTCTGATTTAGGAACATAGGTAGCACCATGCTAATTAGCATGCCTAGTAGCTCCAGTGCAAAACCACAGAGGCGAACTTCAGACGCCAAACACATCTTGGCTGACTACATTTGGACTAAGGCGGTAATAATGTTCCTTTTTTATTGACAGACTATCACTTTAAGCCTCCAGCTCAGCGGGATCTGTCTTTTTTGAGAAGATAACCGGGAGCTGCTTTTGTTTATTAATCATTTAGTTATGTTTTCAGGCTGATATATGCACAGTGATCCTCCTTGAGCACTTTTAGTGACCCTGGAGTCTTATGCTTGTCGTCCCTGATGTCTCAAGACCAAGTCTAATCAGGCCAGCTGCCATATTTGGCCCAAACGGAGACATAATAATCCTCAGTAGACGCACCGTGTTCTTGTTCGCTGACTGCGAGGCTTTATTTTGCATTCTTATTTTGAAACACGACGAAACTTCAGGCCAGTTGAGGCAGTTGGATCTGAGGCTCTTTTGCTTTTTTTCGCGAATATGACAAGCTCTTAGTCACTTATCCTTTTGATTCTTGCTTCTGCGTGGTAGGCGGTTGCCACGCAACGGCAGCAAAATAGGCTTCTCTGTATGTGTCATCGCAGACAAGGGCTTTCCATTTTAGATAGCTGTGGTTTTGCATTTCTTGGTATTTCATAACTGCGCAGCCACTTTATAGGATACAGCCTGTAGGCTGTTCTTTCTCCCTGTTATTATGAATCATGATGAACTCTTCTTCGCTCCTTGAGCCTGGAGGCAGAAGGAGAAGTCCTCAAACGGCAGAACCGCGCTCGACACCCGTGAACCCTGGCCGTGCCCTGCTCTGCTCAGGCCTCTTGTGTTTGGCGTGCTGAAAATTAAAGGGTGGTGTGAAGTAATTGCTTGGCTATTTTTAACAGGGAGGTGAGCGTGTGAACACGTTCCTCGTCTGAGATCAATACCTGTCAATCGAGTGTGAACTGCTGCTCGACACAAGTTTTTTTGTTGTCCCTTAAGAGAAAGTTTGGTGCAAAATCAGACTTGTACAGTTTCCACCCTCTTTTATCTCAGTTTAGTTGATCAGTCAAGACATGTTTGGTGTCTGAAGTTTACATCTATAGTTGTAGCACTGGAGCTACAAGGCTAATGTAGCTAAAGAAGCTTATATACGCTAATTAGCATGGTGCTAACTGTAGGCCTGTCTAGGTGGAGTTATTTGAGATGATTGCAGTGGTTTAAAGTGACAAATGTGATAACTGTGAAGAAAGAGAGCAGTAAATGCACTGATTGAGACGTCATGGGACTCTACCATTGCAACTTGGTGCTCTAAATGTGTAGAGGGAAGAGTGAGTAAGGCTAAGTCTAATGTTTTTAGCATGTATGCTAGCAGAATCAGTGCTTATATTCCCACTTTTGAGAGATAATGTAGGTTTGATAGACTCTACAAATGATTCTGCATAACTGTGGACATTTGTTTGGGTAAACCACTAGCAAGCAAGATGGCTGGTCAGCCAGTTTGGTCACTTTAAGCTTGTGCTCGAACAATGAACACAAAAAGATGATTCAGTTGGTAATTGCCAGCTGAACTTTCCTGAGCCCCACCTTAAACAGCACTCGCCTCAAAATGACGCTGAGTTGTTCATCTCTAGTACACTTGATTATGTGGTTTCTGACACTGTATGACACACTGTCATCTGTGAACAAGGACTCAGGAATGTTAGCATAAAGCTAAAAACAGTAGCAGCTTTCCTCAAGCTTGAGTTTTGTCTGTACTTCTGTTCATTTTTATAGACAACAGTAAGTTTTAATCTTTATATTAGCCTCCCAACTTGTTGGCTACATTAGTCTTGTCAGTTGACAAAGCTAATGTAGCTAACTTAAAACTTTGAACATGTCCAGGCTAATTTACTACATTTAAGGTAGTGGAGGGATATGGAAATTCAATTTTGCACAAAACTAAGCTTAAACATGCTGTTTTGTTATTTTGTTCTGAGGTACTGTTATTGGAAATGGACAAAATTGTGGCACAAAGCTAAAAACAGTGGTCATCTTGAAGTCTGAATCACTTTTTTAGATTTATACACATTTACACACACATAGATGTAGATTTAGGCGTGCAGTTTGCGTGATGCTATTTGGGGTATTATTATGTGGCATTGTATGGCGTATGTTTACTATATTTAGCTGTGCTGTGTGCCTCTAGACATTTCCTTTCTATGTTTCCTTGTATAGGTGAAGATGCTTAGTCAGTATTTGCATGACAAACTCAGGAGTTTATTAGTCAACAGGCATTTCTAAGAAGAATGATTAAACCCATGCAGGTGGCCTCCTCATATGTTAACCCTCTATTGCATGAATTATTATTTGCACATGATAAAATGTTTTAATGTGTTTTTATTATTGAAATGTGCTTAAAATTTTGGAAAATATTTGAAAATATTTGAATATATATATATATATATATATTAAGTGGGGTATTTGGTAAATTGTTGTCACAGCACCATTCCACATCTGGGAAAAAAGCACTATAAAATGTAAATTAAAAAAAACATCTAAAAACATCCTTTTATTGAAAACAACACCAAACAAATCCAACTTATGCTTAGTGAAGTGTACGACTCAATATTTACAAATCCTGGAAATTAATACAATTTCAATTGGTATTTGGAACATATGGTAAAAACAACATCATAATAAGAATTCCTGGTCATGTGATGTCATAAAGTACTTGTCATTTCAAAGTAAAAGACCCTTTTTCCACAATTAAGTGGGAAAACACAGATTTTATATTACTGCTTTTTTAGTAAAATTGAGATAAAGTAATTGTTGCCATATGGCAACACTATGCAATAGAGGGTTAAATGTCATAATAGGTGAAGTGTGCAAGTTAAGTCAATGTTGTGATAATAGAAAAGAAAATGGAAAATAGTATCTAATTTTTCTAGTCACGAAATGCTGAAAAAGGCAGAAACAATTAAAATAATAGTTTAGTTAAATTTAGTTATGCAAAGTGCCACAAACGGAGTCAGTCAGTCAAGTCATGTTTGGTGTTCATAGTTTTCTTCTTTCGTTTTAGCACTCAAGCTACGTGGCTAATGTAGCTAGGAAGCCTATAGTCCACCAGTTTGCGTGCTGCTAACCTCATACCTAAATCTATAACTATAAATCTATACAAACAAACAAATATAGATAAAATTGGTAGCATCAGAGCTAAAACTAAAGCAAACTTCAGACAGCAAAGACATGTTTGGGCTGACTGATATATTTGAGGTAAAGAAGAAAACTGTGTACTAGTTATGGGCAATATGATGATATTTCATTGATATTGTGATAAATTATGTCATAATACCCTTTTATGTCGTGAGTAGGTGTGTAAAGAACTGACTACATGTTTCATTACAAAGTGAGCATAATTAGGCCTAAAAGAGCATAATTTGTAAAAGACAGAATAAAAGTCATTGTAGTTGTAGGTTTATTACTATTATATGTGGCACTGCAGGTTCTATTTTGTCTGTTCCAACTTATTAAACCTGAGGAAAATTAAATATTGAGATGTATTTTGTTTACTGTGAACATATTTTGAAGTATGGTGATATATTTTGCCGTATCGTCCACCCCTGCTGTGTACATTCAACATTCTCTCCAAATGACTTATTGTGGTTGTTGGGTTTAGGCCTGCTCTCGGCAAAGGATTAGGAGTTTTGTAAAACTTTGTATCCCGTGAGTCTTAAGCCTTGGGAGACCTGTAATTTGCTCCTATCCAGTTCATTTATGTAATGGTCATTTATGCTGTCCTTCTGTTCACCTTTCTGCTAACGGAGGGACGTTTGTCCCGCTGTCGTCTTCACTGTCCTCAATGCTGGCTCGCTCTGTGTGAACTTCAGCATTCGCGACGTGCCGCTTTCCCCGCTGGACTTTGGCATCCACCCTGCGGTGGTGGGTTGAAGCTTAGAGCGTGGAATTAAAGCTGGTGGTGAAAGCGGAGGGGGGAGGGAGATCCAGTTATTTCTCCGGAATGCTTTTTCTTCCCTGTTGGCCGTATCTTTTCATGAGTCCTCCGCCACATAATATGAGCTGACCTTTTTTTACATATAAGTGATACTGTTTGGCGTGCAGAGGTCATGGCCTGTAT
The DNA here is from genome assembly GCF_904425465.1 of Colossoma macropomum. Taxonomy (NCBI): domain Eukaryota; kingdom Metazoa; phylum Chordata; class Actinopteri; order Characiformes; family Serrasalmidae; genus Colossoma; species Colossoma macropomum. The sequence continues at coordinate 785,446 of NW_023494825.1, read as the reverse complement.
AACGGGCCTGCCCAGTGTATCGTTCCTTTATCTTTATTGCAGCATCAGCCTGGTATTGTGGAAGTCTACAATATGCAAATGAGCCTCTGAACAATCACTGACTGTTTAGTAGTGTGCTGTGAGCTTCCTGACCAATCGGGGAGGTTCTTTGGGTGTTTGGGTGAATCATGTGATCCATCAAACTTAAATTGTTTTGGTCGAAGCAACACAGGCTAGTCTTTAATCACCTCACGGCAATTTGACTAGGGCAGTTTCAATACATTGGAGGGTATTTCATAATCAAAATAAGTGGCAATGTATGGATTATGTCCATTTCATGCCAGCATATTGAACTACTGCATTAATTCCTCCACTGAACAGTTTTGGGATCAGTTTATCTGGATATATTTGTGACTCATTTTCTACTAAAAAACTAAAATATCAAGATAACACATGAACCATGACATCAAACTTTACTACAGCATTACAACATATGTCAATTAACAGTAATGATAGCATGAGACTGTTGTATTTCTGGGCATAATCTGTCATAACAACTTATTACAGCACATGACATCTTCCATGATATATTTAAAGTGTTACTGATGTGTCTCCTTCCCCAATATTGTCCCGTTGCTCCAGAACTGTAGGAATGCCTCTGAAGCAGTGTTTGCCACTGACTCTTATTTTGTTGAATGGTAGCAAAGAAGCAAAATATGTGTTATGATTTCATCTTGTTATCAGAATCAGTTGTTTGGTTGGAAGATTTGGTTTGTTTTTTATTTTATTAGTTTACATTTTTTTGGTTGCAGTTTTTGAGCTAGAGCCACAAAGCTTTGCAAGATTATAGAGCCTATATGGAAATAGTGGGCTTGTGCTTTTGGGACCGATCACATGTACAGTTTTCATACAGCAGCCCCTCGTAGACATTACATACCTATTGAAATGCATACTAGCATACAAATATATACAGCTATATTAGCAACTACCTGGGATACCAAAGCAATGGTCAAGCAGCCACCTGGGATTACGTAACACTTTGAGAAGCCAGCTTAAAGTTTGTTCACAGACTTTCCCATTTTTTTTCTGTTTTAAATGTCCTCCACTCAGCCATGCTAGTGCTAGGCTTCAGTTAGACCACCATAGTTTACAACAGAGGTTAACTCTCTGACCTCAGGTTGAGTCGATTTGATAACTCGGTGCATCTTGAAAATATTTTAGTTCAGTTCATAATTATTGTTAAAATACTGACTGTAGGATCTGTTTTCACACTACTAGAATATAGAAAATAAAAACAGGGCTGTTAAAAATTATCACTTGTAATTTTAATTACATTGTTTTGTGTAGTGAATCATTGTTAATCACATTTATCTTATTCGCTCAGATTTGACTTTATTTAAAATGTAGTGTATTTTGTTTTAGCTTTATTAGTGGAGACAATTAGCTTAATCAGAATGTATTTATTACTTTTAATTATTCAATAACAATTTTTATCATGTGAGCACAGAACATGGAAAAATGTGTGATTTCCACAGAGTGAACAGTTTCCAATTTAATTACTAACGTCCAGTGAGAGCAACAGCGTCTGCATGTTCTAACCAGTGAGGGTATATATATATACTCTTAGTCTAAGAGTGTATATATATATATATATATATATATATATAAATATATATATATATATATATATATATATATATATATACACTCTTAGGTTAGAACATGCAGACGCTGAGAACATGGAAACTGTTCACATGTTCACATGATTCACATGAAAATCACATAATGTCAGTGGTTCAGCTTTTCTATGATTGTAGCCCCTCGCTCTGGTTCATCCAGCTGGTGGGTTCTTGTTACAAAAGTTAACAGTTCTTGTTACAGAGCTCCACCAAACTGCTGCTTTCGTTAGTTTGCTGCTTGAAAACATTTAAAAGCTTCATGGTTTGAAGGCTCTGACTAGGAAGGTTAGTGGCTTCAAACAGCACACCAAGCTTTAAAAAAACACTGAGTTGGTCCCAATCTTCACTGAATGTCATTATAATGAAAATCAGTTCAAATTAAAATTAATTTTGAAATCAGTCCAAAATCAGTGCAAATGAATCACTACCATAAGAGGCCCACTCAATGGAGCACTGCATTACACTGCTTGTGTTTTACAAGCTCTGGATCTTCTTGTACATAAAAACAGATCATTTAGGAAAACTGTTTTTTGTCAATGAAGAGCTGGCATCATTTTATCAGTTGTTCGATAACCAATCAAGGCCATTGTTCACTGAAGTGAATGAGAGAGTGGATTTATAGCTCTGCATATCAGGTTTACATAATTGCGGAAAGACATTGAAGCTAAGTAACAGCAGTTGTGAAGACAGTGCCGTGGCTGCTCCAAGGCTAGCTCAGCGATGTGTGGTGTTTTTATTGGAAAGTCTTGCCACTGGGAGCAATTCCTTTAAACCCTTGAACCTTGGAGCCTGTTGGTGAGTAATACGGCACATGAATGCAACCTTTAGGCAGTACAGACATCATAAAGGTGGGGTTGGGTGCACATAAATGTATGTACATTACATCAGTATCCAGTATACTGTACTATAGTTGGAGATGCCTTCGAGAATCATAAGGACCCAAAAGATAGACATTAAAAATATTCAGTGTTTTAGTTGATTTGGCTGCCTTTAAATGTGTGATTCAATAATGTTTCACAGAAAGTCAAACAGTTATTATGAGGGATTCAAAGAACAAGGCCAGTTTACTCACTTAACTCCAGCAAAGTTGGTTGTAAAGTGTAGTAAAGTGACATTTTGAGTTACATACTGCTGTAATACTAAATTGTGTGTGTATGGATTCAGCATAAGCATAATGTAGTCCTACGTAGAACAAAGAATGTAACCTAGTAACACAGAGCTTGTAAACTGCCTGTAGCTGAGTTAGGGCTGCCCAAAGTTTGACCCATGGTCCAGAGTTTGCTCTGGAGGATGTTTGATTTGGCTCATCCCCTCACCATATGAAAAACAAATGTTTTTATATTATATACAAGTTATTACATCCCTATTTCCCTGCAAAACAACCATTTTCAGTCACAAAATATAATATAATGTTGTAAAATCGACTTTAAAACCAACCTACCTTCTTTTTTTGTGTGTTGTTTGGTGTGTTTGGCACAAACATTGCACTTTGGCCCCTCAAACAAAAGGTTGACCCATTAAAAGCTACCTGACAGAAAATGATAAAACTCTTGCTTTGAAATAATTGAAAATTGTTCATATGAATGATTCAGTAATTACTATAAAACTAGACTGTAAATGCTGAAATAAGTGTGCATGAACAATCCCCTAGGGTTTAATTAGATAAAATCACTGTAATGTACGGCTAAAACCACTGTAATTAATGGACTTGAGTGGCTTATTCCTTGTAATACAATATTAAATGATCAAATTGATATGAAAATTAAAAAAAAAGTTTAATAAATAAGTTTATTATAACTTAGACAGTATAACAAAGATAATTCCATAAGCATGTGTTTTATGTACATATATAAAACAGTTTTACATTGACTACAATCAGAATGAAGAACCTGAGCATTCTGACATTTTCGTTATGTTGAAAAATGCAGTAGTTTATTCCTAATGTGTTAAATGGGCTGTACATAAACAAATATATGGTTTTTTTTGCATGACAAATAATGTCATAAGAAAAAATTTCAGTTTCAGACTTGTGAAAAATGTCATGGTCGTGTTTATTAGCAGTTTCCGTGACATGAGCAAAAACCTGTAAGCATAAAGCTGCTAAAACAATGTTAAGTCTGTTTTTAGTGCTGCTAAAGTGGACCTTTTTTTGCTAAAATATCAGGGCTATGTGCGCTAGGTCCAGTGTTTGTAGCCTGCAGATGCTAGAGAGAGATTTGGTGTGGTGGTCCAACAGGTGCACCCGGAGGGATGACCACATGTCCCCGTCTTACAGCTCGCGTTACTGTGAATCTCGAGTTACCGTGTGAATTACGGTGTTTACAAACTTTGCTGGCAGAGACTCTGTGGCCTATAGCGTCATCGTTGAGCCAAAATATCAGCCCTGGATAATGTCACACTACAGAAAAGCCACACCACTGGCTGATGCTTTCGGATTCATTTGGATTGGTTTCCCCTGCATATTCAGGGTTAAACGTGTTGGTTTGCTTATCATGTTTTGGGCTGCATTCAAAGCCAAAGAGAAAATACAGTGAGGTCAAGGAGGTCAAGCTGTTAGATATCACCACTAACATGCTATATCCACCAATGGTTCACACTTAAATACACTGGCATTTGATTTTAGATAGCAAAACCTTTGTTGATTTTTTAACATAACAGAGATTGGGCCAAAGTGGACTTATTCAGAAAAGGGAGGGCGTTCTGTTTCATCAGGAAGGACCGACTTGGCCAGAGCTAAACTATGTGGTTAAGCCTTTTTTTGAAGGCACATTATTTGTGGAAATGTCTGCTGACTCTCCTCTCTGCTTGAGTTTCACAGCTTAGTAAACTCTTAGTGCCTCTTTTGCGCACATCTTCAGATCATTATCCTCAGTTCAGTTTTAGAAATGGGAACTATTTATGTCAGATTTTTGGTTGACACTTCTAACGTAATCAAATCAAGTGCAAAATCTTCACTCTTTGCAGTGAACACAGTCTGTCTGCCGTCAATCAGTAAACAAAATCATACCACCTTAAAGTGTAACATTAGCATTGACCCTAGAATACACCCCTGAGGAACTCCATTTGACTCCTCATTCTTTTGTCACGTCTTTCAGTTGCACAATGAGGATGACTCCTCTGAACCAACCCCTGCCAGTGAGCCGTCCACCTCATCCCAAGCTGCTGCCTCAGAGGGCGCGACGAGCAGCCCTGTCTCCATGCCAACAGATGCAGAGGCTCCGCCCCCTCCCTATGCCAGCGTGGCACTAGGAGCCACCGCAGCACCAGGTTTGTGCACTGTACATGACAAATAAATGCTTGCAGCATTTTCACACTAACCTTAATAGTTATCTAGAAAGATATTCATACTGTAAACTATCCCTAAATAGTTTTGGAACATCTGGTAATGACAATGAAACATTGGCAAAAGAGACATAACTATCCTGACCCTGAAGCACAAAATCATGATGTTCGCCCTTCCTCAAGGCCATTTTTGTGCCACAGCGATAAGCCTCACACAGCTTTGATGGTAAATTTAAGTTGGGGGCTTGAAAAACAACATGCACCTACCTCAAAAAGCCATATTTTTATTTTAAAGTTGGTGCATGTTAACCTTAGCTGCCCCAGAGTGACTTATCAGCTTAACGTAAGTTGCTTGAGACCAAATAATGAACTAAGCATATAGAGTCCTATTTGAAGAAGGAATTGTTTAAGTACAGCGTAAAGGAGTGGCTCAGTGAAAAGTTCGTTTTCTTTCATAATTCTCAGTGTTGGTGGTAGATGGTTTGTGTCTGTTTTTGGTTTTCCATGTGCTGTCATTAAAGGTTTAGCAACAGATTTAGCAATGCAAACTGCACATGCTGGAGCAATTAGCACTTGCAGTTTCAGTCACTTCAGTGATTGCTTCGTGGGAAATTCTTTGTCCAGTTACTGACCGAAACTGAACTTTTGCATGTGTGGTATTAAATTAGTCACTGTGTGACATGACCTCATGGGAAACATAGGTTTATACGCTTCAGAAAACAGTGTATATGATGATAGTTTGGCCAAATTTAAATGATTAAATTGACAATATTCTTACCTCTCAAAAAAACGTTTGCTTGTTTAGGTTTACATTAGAGCTACGAGGCTAATGTGGTTAAGTAGTGGGAGATTTTACCTAAATAAAAGTGTCTTTTATATGTTTGTATGGTTATGAAACCTGTATATTATGCATTTAATGACTTCCATCCATTAGGGTGTGAAGTTTTGTTATTCTGAAACATAAAACACAGGACCCAGTAAGGCAGCCAGTTTTCTCAAGTCCTTTTTATATGAAATATGACTTTTTAATAGAGGGTCAGCTCTTTTCTGGAAATATAAAGGGCCCTGTGGAGCAATGTGACCTACATCAGGTACATGTGTGGCTACACACAGAGCTACAAACAAGGGGCAATACGGCAAAAATATAATGTCACTTAAAGACATTTTCAAGACACACAACATATATTATAATATAGATTACAGTCATATGCAAAAGTTTGAACATCTCCAGTCAAATAACATGTTTTTTTGGCTTTCTAAGTGAAAATATGCTCTTTACTGTAAGCAAACTTAAATATTGGGCAAAGTTTAGTGCAAAATTTCTATTCATTTATTGTTTAACATATTGGAACAAAATACCTAAAGGTAAAAGGTGCCATAACTTTTGCACAGACCACATTTTATGTTTTTTTCCTCCCAATATGTCAAATTCAGCAAGTATGCAGTAATTGTGCATTCAACCATGCACATTCTAATGCACAACTTCATGGACAATTACTTTTCTTCAAGGTCAACTAAACGTAATTTGACCAGGGGTGTCCAAACTTTTGCACACAAATGTGTATCTTTATTTAACGAAAACTGCAGTCAATCAGTGTTATTTAATCCTTCGAAGCACAGGTTCCATAATGTATATGCTGCTTTATTTAAGGTGGGATGGAAACTTCGAACAAAAGGCTGGCGAATACGAAGTCAGCTTAAGCCTTGTGGAAGTTAAAACGTGAAACATTTGATATTTAACATTAATTATTTAGGGATACACTACATTTCAATGTATTGACATACACTACATGGCCAAAAGTATGTGGACAACACTTCTAATTATTGAGTTCAGATGTTTCAGCCACACCCATTGCTAACAGGTATAAAATCAAGCACATAGCCATGCATGCATAGACAAACACTGGCCGTAGACTAAAGAGCTCAGTGACTTTAAATGTGCCTCTGTCATGAGGTGCCACCTCTGACACAAGTCAGTTCACGGAATTTCTGTCCTGCTAGATCTGCCCCTGTCAACTGTAAGTGCAGTTAATGTGAAATGGAAGCATCTATGAGCAACAACAGCTCAAAGTGGTAGACCGCCAAGCGCTGAAGCTTGTAGCGCGTAGAAAACCTCTGTTGCATCACTGACAACTGCCTCTGGAAGCAACATCAGCACAATGACTATGCGTCTGAGGAAATTCTTCATGAAATGGGTTTCCATGGCTGAGCAGCTGCACACAAGCCTAAGATCACTATGCGCAATGCCAAGTGTCGACTGGTGTGGTGTAAAGCGCCACCACTGGACTCTGGATCAGTGGAAACGTGTTCTCTGGAGTGATGAATCAGCTTCTCTATCTGTCAGTCTGATGATGAGTCTGGGTTTGGTGGATGTCAGGAGAACGTTACCTACCGGAATGCAGAGCCAACAGTACAGTTTGGTGGAGGAGGGATGATGGGCTGGGCTGTTTTCCAGGGTTTGGGCTCCTCAGTTCCAGTGAAGGGTGATGTTGATGCTGCAGCACAAAGACATTTTACACAGTTATCTGCTTCCAGCTTTGTGTCAGCAGTTTGGGGAAGAGCCTTTCCTGTTCCAGCATGACTGAGCCCCTGTGCACAAAGCAGCTCCATAAAGACATGGAGTGACCAGTTTGGTGTGGAGGAACTCCAGTGACCCTCACAGAGCCCTGACCTCAACCCCATCCAACACCTTTGGAATGAGCTAGAACGGAGATTGTAAGCCAGGCCCTCTCGTCCAACATCAGTGTCTGACCTCACAAATGCTCTTTTGACTAAATGAGCACAAATTCCCACAAACACACTCCAGTCTTGTGGAAAGTCTTCTCAGAAGAGTGGAGGCTGTTATAGCCATGGATAGCAAATCTGTATTAATGGCTCTGGTTTTGGAATAGGATGTCCAACAGACTTATATAGGTGTGATGTTAAGGTGTCCATATACTTTTGGCCACATAGTGTAGGTTTACGTCTATAGTTGAGTTTTGTTTTTGCTATTTTGGTTGTAAAAATTGCTCTTGTGCTATTAAAAGTGAACAGACGTGCCGGAATAATAATCTACTGTTAACCTGCAAAAATAGGTTTACTTAAAATAGCATCTAAAATGATAGTATTTGTAAATATGTATATGCATATCTGGTGATATACATATTTGGCTATACTGCTCAGTACTGTCTGTTGTACTAGTGACAGGACTACTGCAAGAACCTATTGTTGGACGTGTGCCTCTTGGTTTTGTATGTCCTGTAAAACTGCTATCTCCGTGTCCCCAAACAGAGCGCACCTTTCCGGGGGACTTCCCCGTCCCGCCCCCCTACAGCGTGGCCACATCGCTACCAACCTATGACGAAGTGGAGAAAGCTAAAGCTGCAGAGCTGGCAGCCTCTGCTGTGGATGTTATACCGCGGGTAAGAAACCCTGAATAGAAAACCACAAACCAAACCAACACCAGCAGCCTTAGACATATGCAGCATTCTGCAATGCTTTCTGCAGGCAGTAGTGCCTGTAATAGTGGCGTATTAATATAGAATTACATTATTATAATAAGTAATGAGTTTTCTTCCTTCAAATGACACATCAATGTACATCTTTTCTATATAAATGAAATATAATACATGTACATAACTTTACTTTCAGCAATAAATATGTTTATGTTGGCCTAATATACACTAAATGTCCAAAAATATGAGCAGTTTTTTATTAAAAAATCTGCATAATTAACTGGTTAAGACAAAAACTGTAAGGATTTCTTTACAGTGGTGGTGATAGGAACCAGGGGTCGCCATGACTACAACACAAATATAGACATTTTATTTACTATCCAGAACCACCAGTGAACCCACACGAGTCTTCTGAGTTTATATGGAATGTTGATGATGGAAAATAGTGGAAAATCTGAAATAATAAGTTTTCTTTGGGGACTATTTTGCCTCACAGTGCCCTGCATATTATGTATCCCTTCTCCATAAATGGAGGGATAATAATATGGAGTTTAAGGCCAAAATCTTCTCAAATCTATCATAAAACAGTGTCTCAGTCATCAGGCAGTGAATTCATAACCATTTCATGTAGTAACTTTCTGTGAGGGAGCTTTTAGAGGTGGACGTCTGGTTCCTATCACCACCACTGTGAACAGTTCTGACTCGCATCAAACCACCTTGAATGGCTTTGCATATCAAACACGTAATTATGCAGAATTTTGGGAAAATGAGTGGACTTCCTATGTAATAAATCCAAAGAAAAGAGTGAAACATCACTGTTTGGGTCTGTACATGCACACAGTGCTCTGAAAGTGATCAGTTATGCTGCGGAGCTGCTGTTTTCATTGTAACGCGACCCTGGCGTTGTGCTCACAGCGTGAGAAACGTTAGCAGCAGAAGCAAAGACCGGCCTGGTGTGATTTCCGCTGTGAAAAGCAGGCCGTGGGAGGCTTTAGTGGCGGCTGGCTAGCGCTGAGCGGTTTGGAAACCTCTGAACGGCTTTGAAATTCATTCGAGGCATTCTGTTTCAGACATGGCGTCTCTATTAGGAAACACTGGGGTGAGAGCGTTGCACAACCCGAGACTGGATTAAACAAGATTTAACTGCGGTTTGTGGTTAGGGGGGCTTGGTGGAGTTAGTGATTAAAAATCATTTCCAAAAGCTAAAATAGTGAGTTTCAGATTTAGACGGATGAAATGATGTTAAAAGACATAAAATGATGACCATGCAGTGAGTGTCTGCAGTGATGGTCAGAAAGGCTATGAAGTTCTGCAGCTTCAGGTTATTTAAAACTTAAAATATATATATATCATTAAACTGCTTTCGATATTAGACAAGGATAACCCAAGTAAACACAAAATACTGTTTTAAATTATTGATGATTTTAGGAAAAGTCGAAGGAAAAATGCTGTTCAGCCCTACCTGGCCCTATGTGAAAAAGTAATTGCCCCCTTAGCTATTAAATCAGTTAACCAAATTCAATTGACTATTAGGTTCAGTTCCACCAGCCACACTCAGGCATGATAACTGCCAAACCTGCTGATTCTAAACATCATTAAATAGAATCTGTCTGGCAAGGTGAAGCAGGATAGAAGGTCTCAAAAAGCAGCACATGATGCCACTTTCTGAAGAGATTCAAATACAGATGTGAAACAGAGTCATTGTCTACCAGTCTGGAAAGGGTTACAAAGGCGCAGGGACTCCAGTTACTAAGGCTCAGGGATTCCAGCGAACCACAATGAGAGCCTTTCTCCACAAACAGAGAGAACTTTCCAGGAGTGGCCGGCCTACCAAAATTTCACCAAGAGCACACTGACGACTCATTCAGGAGCTCACTGCAGGCCTCACTTGTCCCAGTTAAGGTCAACAGTTCTCACATTTGTCAAAAACATCTAGATGACCCCTAAGACTTTTGGGATAGTATTCTGTGGACTGATGGAAGACATGGGTCTCATCACATCTGGCGTAAAGCTTGCACCGCATTCCACCATAAGAGCATCATACCAACAGTGAAACATGGTGGTGGCAGTATGATGGTCTGGGGCTGCTTTGCTTGTGCAGGATCTGGACGACTTGTCATAATTGATGGAACCATCAATTCTGCTCTCTATCAGAAAATCCTGAAGGAGAATGTCTGCCCATCAGCTTGTGGCCTAAAGCTCAAGCGCAGTTGGGTTATGCAGCAGGACAATGATCTGAAGGTCACAAGCAAGTCCACCTCTCAGTGGCTCAAAAGAAACAAAATTAAGGTTTTGGAGTAGCCGAGTCAAAGTCCTGACTTGAATTCCATTGAGGTGCAGTGGCAAGACCTTAAACAGGCAGTTCATACTCCAAAACCCTCCAGTGTAGCCAAATAAAAACAATTTTGCAAAGTAGAGGGGACCAAATTTCCTCCACAGTGATGTAAAAGACTCATCACAAGTCATCACAAACTTTCTTTTGCAGTTGTTACTGCTGATGGGGGCACAACAGTTATTAGGTTTAGGGGTAAATTGCTTTTTCACGTGGGTGATATAGGGTTTGAAAAGAATCTTTACCTTCAAAAAATGGAATCATGATTTAAAAGCTGCATTTTTTGTTTACTTATTTTGTCTTTATCTTATATTAAAATTAGTTGATGATCTGAAATACTGAAATGTGACACAGTAGCAAAAATCAAAGAAATCAAGTGAGGGGCAAATACATATGTGTGTGTCTTGTTTAAGCTTTAACCAAGAAAGCAGTTGCAGTTATCTACAGTTTACTGTTTTTTTTTTTAGAGTTTTTGAGAAGGACGTGGTTTTAGCCACAACTACAGATCATATCACACTTACTGAGAAGTCTGAATAGTTGGTTTCACTGTATGTTCAAGGACGGTGGATTAAATACAAAAAAAAATAATGGTAAGTAGAAGCATAAAATATAGATTTTTGGGGTGTTTTTTTGTTTTGCTTCAAAACTTTGTGTGACTTACCAAATATTATGCCAAAATATGCTCCATTCTCCAGTCCTTGGGTAAGACTCCTATTGCTGGCTTCACCTACATGTGTCACATGATTAAACTGTAGGTCGCTTTGGATCAGAGCATCTTTCAAATGCATCATTTGGAAATAAAATAGAAAAGGTGCCATAACTTTTGCACAGGCCACATTTGATGATTTACTGTGTATTAAGCTGTGCAGAAGTATGTTCTCTGTAGAGGATGAGGTAATTTATTAGCTTATTAACATGGAATTTGACTGAACTTTCGCCTACGACGGTATATAAAAAGGCAGCATGGTCAGTTATTGCACTTGTGGTCAGTGTAGTGTGGTGAATATTGCACTTGTGATCGTGATATAACTGGACTGACAAATATTACAGCAAACTGTGGTTGGTTTGGCCTGGTATGTTAAGCAATATGCAAACGTCAGACACCAGTCTTCATTTACATAGATTAGATATGAGATAATTTACTTAGTCAAATGAAAACAGTGGAGTTTCCAAAACTGGAGTTCAAACAATGATTGAAAAGTCCAGAGAAAATGGGGCTCCTAACAACCACCTGGAAGACCTGGTCGACCCCAAAACTGACCCCCATCAGATAAACAGCGCTTAAAGCTTTCATCTCTGAGAGAGAGGAGAAAATCAAGCTGCTTCAGATCTGAAAACATCCACAGGTGTTTCTGTCCATCCTTCCACTGTGAGAAGACGACTCAGCGCTGTGGGTCTGAAAGGATGTGTAGCTGATCAAGAAGAACCTCACTGAGAAAAGGAGACGGACACATCAAACAAAGAAGCTGAACGATGGACTGACCACCCCAGAGTCCAGACCTCAACATCACTGAATGGGTTTGATTACTTCAGAAAATCATCAACCAGCTTCTAAGACTGAACTTTGGAGGTGTGTCTGCAGATTCTTTGAGGAACTGAAAGCGAGTCTCCTGATAAGAATAGACGCTGGAATGACATTAAAATGAAATGAGTGAAGGGTCTCTCAGCTAACGGTGCGTCTTGATTCCACTGTATCTGCGGCGGTTTGCCGAGTCTGTATTTTAGCAGAGCCACATCACTTACAGAGAATTTCAGCGCTACTCTCAGAGTTTTGGGCTTTGAAGTCACTGCAGCCGCATCCTCGTGGTTATGAAACCCACCATCCGAATGTTGAGCTTGTTGTCTGTTAACCCGAGCGGTAAAGATGCTCGTTCGCAGTAGGTGCTGAGGACGGGGGGAGGTGTGACATCACCTCGGTCACATCCGTCCTTTCTGGCCTTTTGTATGGCTGTCTTTGCGCAAGAGGCTGAAACAGTGAAGCGCATCAGCGGCGCTGAGGGGATTTTCTCATGAGGTTACGGAAGTTTTTGCTCTGACGCTTGAAGTGGTTTCGAAAGTTTCTGCAGGCTGCTGTCGATGAATCCCATTTCCTGCAATATTTACATTCAGAATATCTCTCCCTCTCTCTGTCTGTCTCTCTCTCTCTCTCTCTCTATGTATATATATATATATATATATATATATATATATATATATATATATATATATATATGTGTGTGTGTGTGTGTGTGTGTGTGTGTGTGTGTGTGTATATATATATATATATAATGCATGTGTGTGTGTAATAATTACATATATATATATATATATATGTATTGTATTATGTAATAATAAAAAACACAAATAATACATTTTATTGAGTATAATATATAGAATGCAAATGAATAAATATTGTAAAAGAGGAAATATATTTATATTCAAAAATACATTTTTATTTTTATTTGATTCACATTCAAGTGTAAAGTTTATATGTATTTTTTTCTGTAGTATATTTGTTATGATTCAATATAACAGAAGTATTAAAATATTTTATAATAAAAATAGTATATAGAATATAACTAATATGTGAAAAATACTATATGTATCTTTTAGAATAAATAAATAGACTCCCTTTTCAGTGAATAAACGTGTGTATTGAAGACTATGTAGAAATACAGTGTCCGAGTATTTCTGGCTGACCTACGCTGCTTATGAAATCGGCCACCTGATCAGCTAAAATCGTAGCCTAAAGTGTGTTTGTGTGGTGTTGGAGACTCTGCTGTGGGTCCAAACTGCTCAGTTCCACCTTATATAACTGCAGACGGGCCAGTTAAGACGCTCTGATCTACCATCTTATCTCCTCTTATCTCTGCGGCGTCTGTTGGCGACACGCTTTCCTGAAATGTTTGTTCTCTCTCTCTGTGTAATCAGGAGGAGGATTTTCCTCCGCGGGACGATTTCAGTGACGCTGATCAGCTGCGGGTGGGAAACGACGGGATCTTCATGCTGGCCTTCTTCAGTGAGTTCAGCACTGTGTGATCGTGTGTTGATTATCTGACCTGTTTTCATGAAATGACGTCAGCATGCTCCCTCTGCTGGTGCAGCACTGCTCCTGCGTGAATTTCAAAGGGAAATTCCACCAATGTTTCAAAAATTCCTCCATAACTCACTGTGTGAGATGTAAACAGAGCGATTCAGAGTGGTTTGGTGTGAAATGGTTCAGGTTTCTTTACAGCGGTGGTGATAGGAACCAGGGGTCGCCATGACTACAACACAAATATAGACATTTTATTTACTATCCAGAACCACCAGTGAACCTACACGAGTCTTCTGAGTTTATATGGAATGTTGATGATGGAAAATAGTGGAAAATCTGAAATAATACGTTTTCTTTGGGGACTATTTTGCCTCACAGCGCCCTGCATGTATCCCTCCACCATGAATGGAGTTTAAGTTCTCTAAACTATCATAAAACAGTGTCTCAGTCATCAGGCAGTGAATTCATAACCATTTACTGTAGTAACTGTCTGTGAGGGAGCTTTTAGAGGTGGACGTCTGGTTCCTATCACCACCACTGTGAGCATATTACACCAAACCACTCTGAATGACTTTGTTTACATCTTAACCACTCAAAACAACAACATTTCAGAAATTATTCAGGATATTAAAGTGATAGTTCTGTCAAAAATCGAAGACATGTGGTGTCTGACGTTTGTTTGTTTTCTTAGTTTTGCCCTGGAGCTACTAGGCTAACGTAGCTAAGTAATGGAAACTGATTTACACCAATTATCATGGTACTAACTATGTCTAGATCATCACAGTTGCCTCAAAGCGTGTGTAGATTCCATCTCTAATAGACTTGATTGTGGTTTTAGACACTGTATGATCTACTGCTATAAGCTTGTGTACAGCAGTTAGCTTTGTGCTAACTGCATGCTAAAATCTATATCTGTAAAACAAAAATATTGACAAAATTTAGGCTTCAAATTGGCAGCTACAGGTTTAGCTATGCCTGGAGTCGACCACAGGCAGCTCCCAGAGTCATGTGCAGCTCTTTTGCTGCCCTGTTGTGGCTCCACAGCTGAATCAGATTAGTAGGTAATAATAAAATAATCCTCCTTTACAGTAAAATAAAGCTCTGCTGATCGTTCAACACAGTTTAACAATAAATGGTCTTAAACTCTGGAGTTAATGTAGAACTGCTGATTCACCCTTTAACCCTGAAGATCAGCGCAGACTGCTGGTCACCATAGCAACACAGACAACAGTCTCGCCTAGCTAGTAGCTAACAAAATGGCAAAGAGAACATCAATAATTTAGATAAATGGACAGACGTATTTGCGATTATAATCAGTCCAGCTGGTTTCTCTGATATGTTTAATCTTCAACAAGAACACTAAAAAGTCGTGAAGCTGAAGTCGCTTCTCATTCGCCAGCTTCTCGTTCTAATTGTCCCATTCCACCTTAAATGGTGCAGCACATTCTGACGCCTCAGACACCATTTAAAGTGGAACGGGAAAATTGGAACAAGAAGCTGGTGAATGAGAAGCGACCTCAGCTTCAAGTTTCGTGCTGGAGATGCGAGAAAAGCAGCTATAGCTGAGCTAAAGCTTAAAGCAGAACAAAGTAAGTCCGCGTTTTTTGTTTATATTATATACCTTTAGCCAATACTAGGACATCAGCACATACTGAGACATATTTACAGCCAAGATATGAATTGTTACTTCAATTAAAAGGACATAAAATGTTGTGGCTCCAAAAGTTTGATTTTTGTTAAAAGGACAAATGGCTCTTCTTAACATTTGGGATGTGACCCCTGTACTACACTAATGTACTTTAGTCCATGTTTATAGGTATCTGTGTATCATGCAGTGTCAGAAACAACATAATTGAGTCTATTAGAGGATGTGAACATTGTCAAACATCCCAAACATATGGTTTAAAAAGTACCATACACTCCACACATGGAAACTAAGCCTGATTTGGCTTTGTTGTTTCTGATGTCATGAAAACCAACACATTTGCATATATATGCCTATTCAGCCTACAGGAATTTAGCCCCATCCTTTCACACTGAATTTATAATGAGGGTTGCAGCCCAGACTGCTTTCTGAATAAGGAATACAGGACAGCCAATCAGAGCAGAGCTCATTTACATATACCAGTCTTAAAGGCACAGTAACAAAAACAGCCTGTATAACTGTAAGGGATGAACAGAGGTTGGAAAAACACACAGCTCTTATACGTGAAGCTCAGGAGGAAAAGTAAAATACAAGAAAAATGAATATTGATATATAATATGATATATAATATACCTGATAAAGCGTTTGAAAGCTTAGTGTCCCGTTACTGGGGCTGAGACACAATGGGTCAGGATGGTACTTGAGGTCAGGGACTCATAACAAATGTCTGTTCTTCTGTCTGACCCCAGTGGCCTTCCTGTTCAACTGGATCGGCTTCTGTCTGTCGTTCTGCCTGACCAACACCATCGCCGGACGATACGGGGCCATCTGCGGCTTCGGGCTCTCCCTCATCAAGTGGATCCTCATCGTGAGGGTGTGTACCTGCACTCTGCCACATACTCGCTCACCTTTCTGACCCTGGACGGTCACAGTTTTACACAAGCAGTATAACAGAGACAAGAAGGACTGAGGGGCAGTTTCCCAGATCAAGATTAAACCTAAATCTAAACTAAATATGATCTTATGTGACGTGAATATGATGGTGATTCACAGTTGGCACTGCAGTGTCTTCTAAAAGTATGAAAGTGTGTGTAAACCATATACAGGAAACTGTATTTACTGTATTTATACAGATCAGTTTTACTGTAATGTTTAGATTGCATTAATTGTGTTTATTATTATTTTGTTATTACACTTTTGTTATTATTTTATATATTCCACTGCAAAAAATGGGCCAAGCCCAAAATATAATGGCTTTTACTGGTGGTTCTGGCTGGTCAGAGTCCAGATTTAAACAGTATAGAGAATATTTGGTCTCACTTTAAACATAAACTAGCTCAGCAATGTGTTTCAGCTGTACGAAGCCGTCAAAGCTGAGTGGTTTCAGAACTGACTCTTCTTTCTGTAAAAGACTGTCTGCACATTTACACACTTAACTAACTAACGTAGCGCATTTATTCGTTTAGTTCTTGACCAAAATTTTGTCGTTAAGACCATTAAAAGCTTCAGATTTTGCCCTTTTATATATAATATTGTTTTTATAATCATCATCATTATTATTATTAATGTTTTTACTGTCATATGCAAAAGTTTGACCCCCTGTCAAGTTAATTTTAAACTTAAATATGACATTTCTCTGCCTATTTGCTGCACATTTTCTGTTTACTTCCTGAGTTTAACACATTGTAAACAGGATATGATCATTTAGAAGTTTAACAAAACGTGCAATTTGACTAGGGGTGCTCAGACTTTCGCATGCGACTGTATAATGCAGAAGTGCTTCACAGCAGTCTAATAGACAAAATAGTGCAAATAATAAACCTGAAAACAATAAAAATAGAAATTAAGAGGCTAAAGCAATATAATAGTAAAGGAAAGCAAATTAAGCAAACAAAATAATAGTAACAGAAATGGTGGAAACAGTAAAAGCATTAAAGTTGAGTTAAATTCAAGGCTTTGAGTCGTATGTAATGCTATAAAATTAGATGATTAGTTGGAGATGCTGGAGCAGACAAATGCCAATCTGTGCAGGATGGTAGCAAAGAACACTGACCTATCATTTCCTCTGTTTGATATTTCAGTTTTCAGAGTATTTCACTGGATACTTCAATGGACAGTACTGGCTCTGGTGGATATTCCTTGTTCTTGGTAAGTGTGCAGCGCTGGCTCTGTTCTGGGTATTGATTTTAAGTCTGGTACCCAGAATGCTAATTCATATGGGTTCACATAAAGGGGAACTATGTTTGTGGAAAGGGTATGCAGAGTTAATCACCAAGCACTAACTCTGTTCTGGGTATATATGGGTTTATAATTCTAATGTTGTAAAAGCCAACTCTTATATTATGAAGCATAGAAGAGAAGTTATGTATGTATAAGTTGTAACTTTTCTGGGTATTTATTTTTAAGTCTAGCACCCAAAACGCTAATTCATGTACTGGTTCTAATAAAAGGGAACTATGTTCTTGGTAAATACTTATATAGCGCTACTATGGTACGGGCTAACTTCTCTGGGAGTTTATTTTTAAGTCTAGTGTCTTACACTCTAGTTTACGATACTGGTCGAATAAAAGGGAATTCTCTCTTTTTTTGGTGAGTGTGTTGAGCTGCTATGCGAAGCACTAAGTTTAGAACCCAAAATGCTAATTCACATCCTGAGAAGCTTAAACGGAAACTCTGCTTTTACACCAGTCATCCTTGTTTCTTCACTCACTGTCCAGTTTATCAGCTCCACTTACTATATAGGTGCACTTTGTAGTTCTACAGTTACAGACTGTAGTCCATCTGTTTCTCTGATACTTTGTTAGCCCCCTTTTACCCTGTTCTTCAGTGGTCAGGACCCCCATGGACCCTTACAGAGCAGGTACTGTTTGGGTGGTGGATCATTCTCAGCACTGCAGTAAAACTGACGTGGTGGTGGTGTGTTAGTGTGTGTTGTGCTGGTGTGAGTGGATCAGACACAGCAGTGCTGCTGGAGTTTTAAACACCTCAGTGTCGCTGCTGGACTGAGAACCAATAACATCCAGGCAACAGCGTCCTGTGGGCAGCGTCCTGTGACCACTGATGAAGGACTAGAAGATGACCAACACAAACTGTGCAGCAGCAGATGAGCTATCGTCTCTGACTTTACATCTATAAGGTGGACTGACAAGGTAGGAGTGTCTAATAGAGTGGACAGTGAGTGGACACAACTCCAGCAGCACTGCTGTGTCTGATCCACTCGCACCAGCACAACACACACTAACACCACCACCACCACGTCAGTGTTACTGCAGTGCTGAGAATGACCCACCACCCAAATAGTACCTGCTCTGTGAGGGTCCATGGGGGCCTGACCACTGAAGAACAGGGTAAAAGGGGGCTAACAAAGTATCAGAGAAACAGATGGACTACAGTCTGTAATTGTAGAACTACAAAGTGCACCTATATAGTAAGTGGAGCTGATAAAATGGACAGAGAGTGTAGAAACAAGGATTTTTTTAATGTTATGCCTGATCGGTGTATAAGTGTGTGCAGCTAGTACCCAAGTGGGAAGCATAAAAGGGAACTAGGTTTTGTATCAGTGCTAAGCGCAAACTCTGTTCTGGGAATATCTAAAGTCCTAAAGGCTAATTCCTATAGTGGTGCACATGAAAGGGAACGCTTCAGTGTATGTACAGAAATGGGTGCTAAGCAGCACGTCTGTTCTGGGTATTCCTCTTCGAGTCTAACACCCTAAGGCTAACTCTTGTGTTGGTAAGCATAACAGAAACGAATGCGCCAACATTGTTCTTGGAAGGCGAAGGCCTGCGCTAAGCTAACTCTTTCCTTGGTAATTATTTGTAATGCTAATCCTCAGGTTCTTGGTATGCACGCATGTTTTTTGCAGTTGTTTGTAAGGCAAAGTCATTAAAAGCTAACTGTATTCTTTGGCCCAGTCCCACTTCTTCTTTTTTACCCCTACCCCTTGTTTTCGAGTGTCAGCCTAACCTCTAGGAACTGAGTTACAGGGTAGTGGTTGAAATCCTCCCTCTGAAATGGGACCCTCAAATAAAAAGAGCATCACTTCATTAACAGCTACCAGCGCTGCTCTGTAGGCGACCCTGCCAGTCTGCAGTGACAGCAGAGGAGGGTAAAGTTCAGCTCCTCACTGCTGGGCTTTAGTTACATTTAGGACATCATATGATCTTCAAAGAGGGGGCAATTATTTATTATCGCCCACCCCTAATTCTTCAGTGATATGAAGCTGAAGGCTGATATTCTCCAGATTCTTGTTTGAATGTTCCTATTCCACCTTAAATGGTGCAGCAGTTACATTCTGGCGCTTCAGGCGTCAGAACTGCTGGACTATTTAAGGTGGAATAGCCAGTTACCAAGACATCAGTGAACTGTAAGTGATTTTTTATGCTTGTTATGAAGAAAACGACCAAAATACACTGAAACAATACTAAACTAAGATAATACAGTGGTTATTGTCATTTTTAACGGAGAAAATTCTCACATTTGTGGGTTTCTTTGGTCTCTTGCTCAGCCGTCTTACCAGTTTTCCTTTTTTTTTCATATCACTCTGTTTGGAGTCTCTGAAAAACCTCCGTTTGGAGGGTCATGTAGCCCCAACACTTCGCCCTACCCCTCTATCTCAACAAGAATTGGGACACCCTACCCCTAGACGCGAACGCGCAAAACGGAGGGCTAAGGGCTGAGTGGTAGGGGTGAGGGGTGAAATGGGATTGGGCCTTTGTACCGCTGTAGCTAAAGCTAACACTCTCCAAGTCAGGGATTTAGCATTCTGAATGGAGATTTTCTATTGAAAGGAAAGGACTAGTCCAGGACTAGGCTTAATCCTTGACCAGTAAACCCACCATACACGTTCATGTGTCCATAACTATGGGCACTGTGTTTTTAGGCCAAAATGCTAACTGTGTTTTTAGGCCAAAATGCTAACTGTGTTTTTAGCATTTCTTTAGTTAAAGCTAATGCTGTAGGTGTTAAATGCTGAATGTTGGGCTAAAGTGCCAAATCTGTCGTGAACTTGTTTAATGTCAGCCATAAAATGCATTAACAGATGACAGTGTTTGGGAGGGGGACCTGTATGAAGGCCCAGGTCAGCTAATTGCTAGTTGCTAGAAAAGATGGCATTGTGATATAAACTTGTGCTCTTTTCTGTGCAGCCCTCTGCCGCCACCTGCTGGCGGCCAGTGTGTACAACTCAGCCATCCAGCTCAAAAACTCAGCACTGTTGATATTAAAGCACCGTTATTTTTTCATACTGACAGACAAATTATAGATACAGTGGATGTTCTTGAATTACACCAAGCTTTTAATAGTTTTGTACACTCTTTAAAAAGACGGTTCTTTAGTAAAGACAGTACATCTTTACTAAGGAACCCTTGAAGAACCATCTTTTTGAAGTGTGTATGTTTGAAAATGGCCTGGAAATTTAGTTTATTTTGACCATCACCACATGTTTTTGTGAGTTTTATCTTAACTGAATGGTTCTTTAGAAAAAACATGGTTCTATATAGAAACACGAGCCCTTAAAGAACCCTTTGCATGATAAAAGTGTTCCTTGCATCATGAAGAAGTTCTTAAAAATGTGCTGTAGATGGTTCTAAATAGAATCCTTCTGAAAAGCGTTCTGCTATGTTACAATGTCAAGCTTGTAACAACAGAAGAACCCTTTTTGGTGCTACATAGAACGTTTTTCAAAAAGATTCTATATAGAACCATCTATAGAACATTCTCCATCAATCTGAGAACCCCTCCATGAGGCAAAGAACCCTTTAAATCATGCAGAAGTTTCTTTGAGTGTTCATGGTTCTACATAGAAACATTTTCTTACTACAGAACCTTTGAAGAACCATGTTTTTTAAGTGTGTATGTTTGAAAATAGCCTGGGAATTGTGTTTATTTTGACCATGACCACATATTTTAGTGAGTTTAATCATGACTGAATCAGTTCTAACTGTGCATGTTCTCTGCAGGTCTGCTCCTGTTCTTCAGAGGCTTCGTCAACTACCTGAAAGTGCGGAACTTGTCCGAGAGCATGGCAGCTACTCAGAGAACGCGCTTCTTCTTCCTCTATTAGAGGTGAGAAAACACAAAAAAGCATAATTAGACCCATGTTTAAATTTAAGAGCTGAAAGTAAAGCAAAAGTCTGTGCACCCCTGGTCTAATTCAGTGGTCAGTGTAAATACGTTAAACATCCTCTACAAAAACACACTTCTGCACATTTTGATACACAATTACTTATTATTTACTGAATTTGACCTCCTGGGAATAAAATAGAACATAAAATGCGGCATGTGGAAAAGTTAGGGTACTTTTTATATTTGATATTTCGTTTTTTCCCAGTATGTTACCTAAACATTTGCAGAAAAATGCCTCAGTAGAGGATGTTGACCTTTTTTACCATCAACAAAACATGGAATTTGACCGGTGCGCCCAAACTCTTACACATGACTGTATACAGACATATACGCAAAAACCCTCAGATCTTTTGAATTATTTGTAAGATTATGACATACATTCAATTAGGTGGTTCCAAACTTCTGACCCCCCTGTAGATGCACATACACAAATATATCACGCGATATAATTTTATATTTAGATATTAGATTTTGATTTTATACTCCAGGAGCCATATTACAGAAACTTACTATCTTTTGTCTTAAGATCTGACAGGTCAGGATAAGATTTTTTTTATTGTACACAAACTAGAAGAACCCTTTTTTGGGTGCTATATAGAACCCTTTTCCAAAAAGGTTCTAAATAGGTTCTAATAAATTTACATTCTAAATAAATTTACATCAATAAATGTATTAATTCACCTCAAACACATTAATTTACTTGAATAAATACATTAATTTACTTCAATAAGTGCATTCATTTAAATACATTCATATACATAAAAATGCATTGATTTACCCCAATAAATGCATTAATTTGCTTCAATAAGTGCATCAATTTACCTCAGTAAACACATTAATTTACCTAAAAAATGTATTAATTTACCTCAATAAAGGCTCCTTAATAAGTACGCACCTTAAGCAATTTCACTTTAAATGCATCCCTAAACTTTGGGTTGGAGGTGCTTAATGAGCAGCTAACGAGCAGCACAGCAGAGCAGCTGTTGAACGCGTCTCACTGGCTGATCTAACGCCGCGTCCCAAACCACACACTTCTGTACTTCACCTACTACACAAATGAGTGCACTTCTAATGGTGCTGCACTGTTTTACACACTATTTAGTGAGCTAGTATGCAGTTTGGGATACAGCAGAAGAAACACAGTAGGAAATCTCAGCCATTTAGATTTCAGCTCTCATTTGTTATCACTACAGCAACAAATCAAATAAGATCATTCACATATACCAGTTAATTCACTTTAAACATGAGATTTCAACTGAATATCTCCCAAAAAATGTGTTTATGGCCTTTGCTGAGTCACTTATGGCTTTATTTCGTAACAAACCACCACCGAGATCGGACATCATCAGAACGCTATGAATTACTGATAAAACTGACTTCATTTTGCATTAATTTGGTTTTGCGCTCTCTCTCATTCTCTCTCCGTCTCTCCCTCTCTTTCAGGGTCGCTTCCCCAAACATTCCTCCCTCATGTGAAATTCCCTGATGATTTGCAACCCGTCAAATGAACTGGACCGGATCCCGCCGGGGGGAGAAGAAGAGGACAAAAAGAAGAGAGAGTATCAGCTCTGCCAAAAAAAAAAATAATAATAATAATCCCTCGTTAAAGTGTCAGAGGAACTGGTGCATCAAGTCGGTACATGAGTGTAGCTTCACCAAGTTAGTGTTTGTCTGCCTTTGACAGCATCCTTGTATAAAAATTTGAGCTAGGTTGGAAAGTTAGCTGTAAAAAAGGACCTGTTTTAACGTCCCATTAACTGCACGCAGAAGAACTCAAGCTGTGGGTCTTAAAACATAGTAGAGAAAAAAGAAATGATATGCAGCCGAGACGTCCTATGCAATAGTGCTCTTTCAGATCAGACATTAGCAGCTCTTTACGGAAGACGTGTGTTTGAATTCAGGACCTTGGCGACTTTGCAGTATTAAGATGCACTGATGTTCAAACGTTTGGAGTCACTGTTCAGATCAGTGTTTATATACAATAATCATAAACCAGTAAACGAAAGGTACTTTTAGACGTCGCCGTTATTTCTGCAAAAACCTGACGTTATTGAACGATAAATGAGTTACTGTTATATTCTGTATATGATCTGCTTATAGGTATTTGTTATTATCTTTCTGGGGGTTTGATCAGTTTATTAGAACTTCATTTTGGATGTTGATTTTTATTAAAACTTCATTCCAATTTGAGTTATATAAGTGTTTCATTCTGATATTTTTTTTTCTCAGAATTTTATTCTGATAGAAATTTTTATCAGAATTTCGTCCAGATATTAACCTTATCAGAATTTCATTCAGATTTCAAATTTGTTAGAATTTTGTCCTGATATTAATTTTATCAGAATTTTATTATGTTAATTTTGTTAGAATTGTTAGAACCTCATTCTAATATTAATTTTACTAGGACTTTATTCTAGATATTAATTTTACAAAACTTGACTGTCATTTTATTAGTGTGTTGCCCTGGATTTAACATTTTTAGGAGTTCATTCTGGATATAAATTTTTTGTTAGAAATCCACTCTTTTCATTTTTTAAACATTTTTCTACTGATTACTTGTAATAACATATACTAATATATCAACATCATTTTATACATTTATCCGTCAACATAGTGGTTTTATATTACTGAAACCATTGATTCCAAACGTTTGAACGGTCAGCGTACCACGTTAAGATTTCCACTCATGATGTGATCGTGCAGATGAACTTTTGCCAATGTTAGATCCTTTATTTGTACATTTGCTGAGAATTTTCTGGTGTTTTCTTCTTAAGCCGTTACTAGTTGAACCTCGTCCGTTAGCGATTAGGTGGCTTCTTCATGACGTCAGACTGGAAGTGCAATTTGCGATTTATTCCGATTCATTTTGATCTCCTTTGCACCTTTTGTTTTTACTCTGTCTGTTGTTCGTTTTACCTTTTTATAGATATAATCGTCATCGGTTCCTCATGAAATTGTGTGAATTTGCTCAAGCTGTGAACTGGGATTAGCTCGGCTCGGAGATCTTAACTGCCTGAACGCCGCCCGCTTCGTTCGCTCGATCACTCGATTGCAATCTTCAGCAATATCAGTGTTTAATAACGTAATTAAGTGCATGGTTAACTTTGACTGAAGCCAATTTAAAGAATATTAATTACATCGGTTAAATGAATCCTGAGAAGATGCAGTTATTAATTATTCAACGTGTGTAAAACGATGAACCTATTTTTTGTGGGAGATGGTGATTTTTAGGTATGCTCTGGTTTTCTCAGAGAGGAATGTTGTGCTATGTGTTTAATTCTCTTGTCTTGCAAAATGCCAATAAAGTTCCAAACAAACCCGGCGTTTCCTTTGACCTTTCTTTGGGGCTTTCCAGCTTTGCAGAATGCTAATGCTAATGCTAACCAGGGGCTGTGTTTCAGCTGTTGAGAAATTAGTTATTATACAGTTTATCAGATGAAAGTCATTGTGAGTAGGAAGTGACCTCAGTATCCCCTGAGCAGTCTTCTGCTAATCAGTGAAGGCTAGCGCTAGCATTGAAGCTTAGCTGTTAGCTTGGCAAAAGATGTAATATTATCAGAGAACTTGTAGAGAGGAGAATTTCCACTCTGCAATATCTTCCGGTTTTCTCAAACACTAGAGGGCGCTCCCGAGTGAGTCCAAAATGAATGGGTTGATGTGGAGCATTTGAGCAAAATCATAGTTTATAAATGTTTAAACATTTTTAATGTGAAAGAATTCAATAATTTCCTGAACAGCATAAAACATTTTAACACTGCTGTTATATTTTTAAGAGCTTTTAAACTCGAGTTATAGGAGGAAACTATTTTAACTTTTCGTTTTTAGCCATTGAGCTCCATTCACTCCCATTCATTGAGGACTCCCTCGCAGGCGCCCTCTGCTGTTTAGTAGTCCTGTTTTTGATATAACCGGGGGAATAGGAAGTGGCTCCTCATAAACCGGCTCTGATATTATTTATTTAGATTTTACACTATTCCATTAAAGTGAATGTGTACCAGAGCGTAACACTCTGGTTCTTCAGCCTCCCCAACATCAACCCAACCCAACCCACCCCCTCCAACCTCTACACTTACTCTGTCATAATAAACATTTAACCAGCGCCTTGTTTACATCACTTATGTAACTCCTTTCCGGTCAGCATTTTTTTCCCCTTTGGGCCCCTCAGACCATTCACAGTGCGTCTCTCTCTCTCGCTCTCTCTCACTCTCTCTCTCTGTCTCTCTTCCTCTTAGTCTCTCTGTATAAGTATATTTTAGTGTTATTCAGGTTTTAATTTGAATTTAAATATATGAGTATTTATTAAAATGGTTTATTATTTATGTATTTGTAAGCATACATTATTATTTAAAATTATCCATTTAATATACTGTTTATATAGTAGATTATTATTATTAGTAGTAATAGTAGTATTATTGCATGCATGTTTATTTTGTGTTTTATATTTTTTTATATATATATATATTTTTTTTTGTGATATCTCTCCCTCTGCTGTCATACCTTGTTGCTAAGGTAAACAGTAGTGGGAGAAACCTCAGCTGACCCTGAGGGTCTTCTCCGCACTCATGGAGGAATTCTTCATTTGGACGTGAGAAGCGATGAAACTTCAGGTTGTTCCTTAAAGCTGCTTGTTGCCTGGCAACACACATAAACACCCATCCTCCAGAAGAAATAACAGCAACCCAGCAGAAAACTACTTCACTGAAAAAACAACCAGGTCCATAAAGCCCACCAGTACTGACCATGTAGAGGGATGCGGGGAAGAGGGGAGGGGAGGGGGTGCTGAGGGGGCTACAGTTCCCCCAGATTTCAAGATTGTTAAACTGCAACTGTTGTAAATGCTAAAAACAGTGATCTGAGTAAGGCTGTAAAAACATGCTGCGTTGTTTAAGCCCAAGAGCCACAGTGAGTAAATAGCAGCAGCTTCAAATAAGTGATACAGTAGTATATTTAACCAATAAGCCAATCGAGTTTGTGTGATACTGTGATTTTATCACGGGGAAGGGTGTTGTTAGGCACGACGTGAAGCAGAGTAAACCCTCCTTCCCCGCAATAACATCACTGTAACGCATGGCCTCGAGTGGATTACTGCTTTTATAAAACAGCAGACAACATAAAATATGACAAATCGCATAATTTATTATTAATAATAATAAACATAAACAAGTATTCTGCCAAGAAATGTAGTTCCTTTAGAGTATGGTATTGTTGCAAAGCAACCACAGACTTCTGAATGAGGATAAGAATGTTTAGTTTCCCATCATTGTATATATTGTGTTCATTTCATTAATTATTTAATTTTTTTATCTTATTATAATGAAAATATCATAACACAGCACAGTTTAATGCACCAACCTTCACATTATAAGTACTTTTTGGTCACCAAATTACTACAGTGACAGCAATGCTAATCTCCATTAGCACCTCAATGCAGTTTCCAGTCTTATTTAGCACCAAGCTAATGGCGTCCCTCCTCCCACACTGTGGCTGAATCTAGCCTCTAGAGGGACACCGTTAGCTTCTATATAAGACTGGAAATCACACTGAGGCACTAAAGGAGGTTAGCATTGTTGTTGTGGCTGCCATTTGATGACTACAAAGTACTTATGAAGGGAAGGTTTGTGCATTAAACAGTGCTTTATTATCATATGTTCATTATTATAAAATAAAAAGTTGAAATGTTCATAAAATAACCACAGTATATACAACGACAGGTGGCCAAACACTGTTCTGACCTCTTAGCATCCTCTACAGAGAACAAGCTTCTGCACATTTTAATGCACAATTTCTATTTATTTGCCATGTTTAGCATATTGAAGAAAAAAAAAATAAATAAAAAATGCCAGTATTAATTGCAAAGCCCAAGTTTTATGTTTGTTTTTTCTCCAGTATTTTAAATCAGTAAATAAACAGTAATCATGCATTAAATTGAGCAGAATTACTGTTTACTTCACTGTGCAGTGGATGTGTTCACTTATAAACACTTAGAAAATAAACAAATACATACACCAGGGGTGCCAAAACTTTTGCAAATGACTGTACCAATCAGACTGACACATAATCATATTCAGGGAATTAGAATACTTCAGTAATTGTACTTTGTTAACATACTTTAGTATTGGAAAACTTTGTACTTGCGTACTCCAGTATTATTAGAAATTAGACATTGAAAACGTCAGTACTGTATTTTACATTTCAAAGAGAAAAATCATACTTTCTACCCTTTATATTCTCATTTAGACCTTCAGAAAACTCCTCCCAAATCTTAAAGTCCAGCGGCTTTTTCTCTTTTTATTTTTCTCTCATCAATCAGTGAAGTTTCCACGTATTTTATTAGGTTTTTATTAAAATATCCATTCAAGAACAGAGTCAAGGACTAGTACCACCTATTGACATCATCACACACCAAACAAAGAAAACCCATTTACATTTACATTACATTTACAACCCATATTCATTTAGTCATTTTTTATTCTTCTACATAATCTAAAAGTGCCAGATGTTGTTTACACTTTGTCCAAATGATCTGATGAAGGGACCAGTAGAAACACTCCAAAATGACTTATAATAAAATTTAATTCCATTGACTTCCATTGGAAGTTGAGAAGTTTTTTCCTTCTCCTGTAAAATCACTTTTATGTAAATATGAGGTTTAAATCCAACAGCAGTATTTACTTTTTCCTTTTATAGACTTAAATTTGTTTTAATATGGATACTTTTACTCAACTGTATCTTCGGTTCCGTACATTTACTTATTTTACATTTTTCATGTGTCTTATTTTTGTCCTCTAATGTCATTTTATGTACAAAAACAGTGATGATTCATGTTTACATGACAATTTTAAACCTCACTTTATCTCTTACCATTAAACAGCCTGTTTTGTTACTGTGCCTTTAAGACTGATTTATGCAAATGAGCTTTGTTCTGATTGGAACTCTGGGTCTGAAACACTCATCATGACCTCAGCGTGATTGGACGGGGCTAAACTGCTGTAGAATTAATAGGTGGATGTTTCTTTATGGTGTTACGCCACAGTTTTGGAACTCTAACCGTGTTTATATGTTACATTAAATTCATATTTCAAAAACAGTAAAGACTTCTTTATAATATGAGCCACTAATTAAGGTTTGGATACAGTGCCTATATTATTTTCACTTAAGTACAGTTTCTCTGTACTGTTTACACCTCTGATTACATGGTAACAGGTTAGGAAACAGGTTGTGCGAAGGGAGAGTGAAGAACTGCGCCCTCTGCTGGCCGAGTTCAGAATATTTTGAATCGCCAGTCTTTCAACCATAGGTAAAATTTTTCAGATTAAAAATCAAGTCAAGCTTTTTACAACCATAAAAGCACAGCAGCTACAAATATGATGTAACAACAGTCTCTCTCTCTCTCTCTCTCTCTCTCTCTCTCTCTCTCTGTGCCTCTATCTGACAGGGTTAATCAGTTCTGATGATGAGCAGCCTCTCTTTGGCCCTGTTTTCTCTTTTTTTCTGCTGTAGATTACTTCCGATAACCGTGATTTGACCCCTGAGTGACAGACAGGCCCCTGACCCCTGAGTGACCGACTTCCAGGATCATGAAAACACTACAGTACATACACTACAGACTAAAAGTGTGGAAGTAAGCAGTGAGTTTATATCATTTAATATATCATTTAAATTCTTGTTTTCCTGGAACTCCATCAAGTTATGTCAAGTTAGTTTATGTTTTTCTTCTTCTTCTTTTTTTTTCCTTCTTATTTTTCTTTTCTTATTATTCTTGTCTGTTAAAATATCAACATCAAACCAGTTCCAAAACATTCAGTCTGATCAGGAATGGTGGGCTTGTATACAGCTTTTTGACTGGACATACGGTTTCCACACAGCAACCAGTTTTTTTTTTGTTGCTAATAGAAATACAGCCTTGTATCCGCCTGGGTTACCATAGCAACCATTTAGCAACACCCTAGGAACAACCTGCACACCATAGCAACCATGTAGCAAAACCTTAGCAACCACCTGGAATATCTCAGCAGCTGCCTAGCAACACCCCAGAAATCACCAGCGATACCACAGTGGCCATAGCAACACCGTGGCAACCACCTGGAAAGGGATAGCTTTCATTATGTGAATGAATGAATGAATAGGAATGAAGGGCAGAACTTTCTGGCCAAAAGTTTGTACAACCCCCTGATGTCACCATGATCGCTAGCAACACCCTAGCAACCAATAAGGATGCCAGATTTTTGTCTGTTAACTCCTTCCACAGTCTTCAAGATATCAGTACATTCAGTCCGATCAGGAATTGTAGGCTTTTTTTAAAGCTTTTTCATTGGACGTATGATTTCTGCATAGCAACCTGATTTTTTTTTTGTTGCTAGTAGTTTGTACACCCCTCTGATGTCACCATGATAGAAGTACAACCTAGCAACCACCTGGGACACCACAGCAACCATGTAGCAACACCCTAGAAACAACCTGTAAAACCATAGCAACCATGTAGCAGAAGCTTAGCAACCAGCTGGATTACTTAGCAAACGCCTAGCAACTTTCTAGCAACCACCTGGAAATGTGTACCTTTGATTACAGGAATAAATGAATCAGAATGAATGGTCAAAAGTCTGTACACCCCTCTGATGTCATCCTGAGAGCCAGCAACACCCTAGCAACCAACTAGAATACCAGGAATTTGCTGTTAGATGCTCATTAAAGGTATAACTAACAAAAATAACACAACAAATACAAAAGTTGTGACATTTTTCCTTTTATAGTAAACAAAGTTGTTGGACATAAATGGGATAAACGTGTTGCTGTTCATTATTAGCCGTTTTTTATAGAAAAACTAAAAGAAGTAGCTGAAATATTTACGGCTGAGTATAAAATCTTGCTGTAATTTTATATGAATTATTTTTTACTCGTAAGCTCATTGAAACAAGTTTACCATATGAAGAGTGACTGTTGTGTGTGCAACTGGAACCTGTTGGGACAGAATGTAAAATGAATGTCAATATTATTAATTATATAACTCTATAATTACAAATAAATATATTTATTTAATAAAGTATTAGTAATAAATAATAAAGTATTATAGTAAGTTTGATGTATAGCTTAATAACGATAATAAATAACAGACTTTAACAAAGAATGGTCACTTTGCTGTGAACTGTGCTTCTTCTGAGTGGCCCTAGCTGTGGAGGCCTGGCCGCTGTCCAGCGAGAACAGGTTCTAGGTGAAATGAAACCACCCGGCTGTCGCCAGGGAAACCGCCAAACAATATTTGTGTCAGGATGTTCATGTTAGTGTATTGTGGGATATTTGATATAGACAGTAAAATGCCTCTGCAGCTGTCCTGAGAAAAGCACGCCTGTATTTCTGCCCTTCTTTCCACTTCTCTTCTCAGAGTGTGGGTCAACTTCAGTAACTGGCTGATCATGTCGCCAAGAACTTGTATCATATCATATCGTTTGTGTTGTTATGAGGCCTGAATTAAAAAAGTCGTAGATTCTAATGCTCACAGTATCTTAACATAGACAACAACAGTAGCAGCAGGTCTTTGTCTTTGTTTATAGGTAATAATGTCATTCAGGGTCAGAAACCACTTATTCAGGTTTATAACGTGGCGAATGTGTGATGATTTAGGCACATGGTTCGTACAATCCCTGATAGCACGAGGATAGTGGACCACTGTCGGCCCACTGACGGCAAAGTTGGTGGTCCAATGGCGTTTTGCTCAGCATTTTCCAGGCGGTCCACTGGTGGTTAAGCAGAGTAATAGACAAAATTCCACCTATCATTTTCCACTCACAGTCAAATTTACTCATTTTCCTTCCTCCTTTTCTTTAGTTACACTTTGTAAATGAATAGTTTAGTAAGTAATTTTAATCTATTACAGCATCAGCAACAACATTTTCTACAAAATCATTTTATATCAGGCCTAGTCATGATTTATTCTCTCTCTCAGTTGTTTGTAATATAAGTTTATTCTCTAAAATAGAAGTCTGTGTGCATTTAAAACTTGTTTGTGGAGATACAAAGCTAGTTAGAGCTTGTATGCAGGGCAGTAATCTGGGTGGTCCGAGGGTGGACCCGCAGTGGCGTACAGTTAGTGGGGTGCTGACCTTATCAAGCCAGCGGA
Organism: Colossoma macropomum; assembly: GCF_904425465.1. Taxonomy (NCBI): domain Eukaryota; kingdom Metazoa; phylum Chordata; class Actinopteri; order Characiformes; family Serrasalmidae; genus Colossoma; species Colossoma macropomum. The sequence continues at coordinate 753,839 of NW_023494825.1, read as the reverse complement.
CCGATATATGCTTGCTATCTGCACTAGCATGCAAAAGCTTCCATTGCTTGTTAGCTACATTAGCCTCGTAGCTCCAGTGCAAAAGCAAAGAAACAAACTTCAGACACTGAACGTGTTTTAGCTGATTGGCTACGGTTGGAGGGAAAACTGTGTAAAGCTGATCAAATGGATGTTTAAATAAGCAAAACAGTAACTTTGATTCTCTTTGAGCTAAATGGTCTGACACTAGCGCTAACCTTCACTGATTAGCGGAGGGCCGCACGTCACACACAGTTGGGGTAGGTTTCTCACTGAACTATTCCTTTGAGATCATGGTTTTCTGCTGGGCTCACCTTGAACTTTTCATAAATGGAAAATTATGAACAGGATGAGAGTTTATAAGTTTAGATAAGTTTAAGTTTGGGTCCAATAAAATATCAGGTTTGGCCTGATTTTTTCATGTTAAACACTGGGCTTGGGTCAGGTTCAGGTTTGTTTTCTACTGAGTGATATGTTTTATTCAAAGAGCCTATATTGTAATGTAGTATAGTCTATAGCTGCATTTGGAATCGCTCAGGTGTTTGAGGGATGGAGTTCAGCTGTACATCAGTTTCAGTCGCTCCAGGGATGATGAGGGGGTGTGTTAGGTTGGTGAAAGGTCAAGGCAGATCCTTCCTCCTGCTTGTTAGGCTCCCTGAAGTGTTATGTTATGTACTTTTTTGATTCTACAAGGGGAATTTGTTATTTTTGTAGCAGCGGTAGCAAGAGGAGCTTTAGTGCAGTGGGGCTAACAGTTGATCAGAGGAGGGTGGACTCGTGTTGGTGTATTACAGATGTATAAACTACCAGTTAATCCCAGAGTGACATGTTTTTCACTCTGTAAAACTCTGTAAAACCATGTCTGAGATGTCCCATCTTTGTTAGTACATTCGAGCAGGTTCAGGATACACATTTGTCAGTATTAGTCAGGCTTTTGTTGGGTCGGGTCTCAAATTTGTGGATTTGGATCAGGTTCAGGCTTGAATTTCGTGCCATGCAGATCTCTGATCAGTTTACAATTCAGATAATAGTCAAAACAAACAAACAAACAGGGTCATTGTACTGGTCACTCCCCTATTTACTTCTATCGTAGAAACAAATTTCTAGAATTAAAATGTATTTAAGATTATAGAGAGCATTCAGGTGGGTCCAAACCTTCAACTGCTGCTGTATATAGCCACTATTTTGACGTAGTTTGGCAACTACATATCCGCACACATACCTGAAAGTTTCCTCGCAAGCACTTCAGATCAATTATCGAGTCTCCTTCATGTCTGTTTTCTCCAGGCCTCGACAGATTCACCTCCTCAGATGTGGAGCGATGAGAGTCAACAGGTAAAGTAAAGTGAGTGGATTTCATGTGTGTTTGAGAAATACTGCACTTCGAGCACTCGCTGACCGCTGGTCACACTCATAAACCAAATGTAGAGCTCCCAGTCATCAAACCAGCTAAAGCAGGGTGGACAAATCGAATCCAGTACACTTTAGTACATTTTTTAATGTATTAAATATTAAAACATTAATATTTAGTACATTAAAACATGTATTAAAACAATTTCCACTAGATTCCACTGCACACAGACTTAAAGTGGAAGTATGGAAGTTCAGACAGACTGAAAAACAAACATGAATGTGTGCTTTTTTCAGTGTCAAGTCAAGTGAAGTCAAAGTTTATTTATATAGCACTTTTTACAACAGGTGTTGTGACAAAGCAGCTTTACAGAAAGATCCAGGTCTGAGCCGCCATGAGCGTCGCCAATGGAGACGGTGGCAAGGAAAAACTCCCTAAGAACAACAGGAAGAAACACTGAGAGGAACCAAGACTGAAAAGGGGAACCCATCCGCCTCTGGTCGCTCTTTGTGTGTTTGGACCACTCTTCACCTTTATTCCAGCTTCCATTCTTTTCAGGAGACTCTCTTTCAGCTCCTCAAAGAATCTGCAGACACACCTCCAAAGTTCAGTCTTAGAAGCTGGTTGATCATTTTCTGAAATAATCAAACACATTCAGTGGTGTTGAGGTCTGGACTCTGGGGTGGTCAGTCCATCGTTCAGCTTCTTTGTTTGATGTGTCCGTCTCCTTTTCTCAGTGAGGTTCTTCTTGAACAGCTACACATCCTTTCAGACCCACAGCATTCAGAAACAGAAAGTTGGAATATTTCAGAAGAAGGAAGGATGTCCTCAAACTTTTGACAGGCAGTGTATTTTTATTGTTATAATCATTTTTATTATTATTTTACTAATATTTTGAAACATTCAGGTTCTTTTAAGAATTCTGGCTGCTCTTTCCATTAACCTGAAGCTCCTTGAGCTGATGTGTCGGGCAGTGAAATCTCAGAGCTTCCTATTTGGCCTCTACTTGAACCTTTGCTCTGCACTGAGCCCGGCATCAACATCCATCCTGCCGGAGGGTCAGGAGGTCGGCAGCTGCCTGATGAGGAAAAGCCTGTAGCGTGTAATTCAGGAACAAGGTCTGATAATGGACTGCAGGTTTATAACCTGGTCAAGAACAAAGAGAGAAAAAAAGGAAAGAGTTTTCTTATTGAATTCACTTCATAAGCTGGGACGATGAGGTTTAAGCAGAGATGATCAGCCAATCAGTCTGAAGTTTGCTTCTTTAGGTTTGCACTGAAGCTACAAGGCTAATGTAGCTAACAAGCAATGGCAGCTTATACCCTAACATTTATTAACACTCCTAAAAGGAAACACCAGCTAGCCAAGCCCAACTAGCATTACTGTAACCACTTCATACCAGCTTTACTTTGTTGCTAGCTATGTTAGCATTTGTGCTTAATGTATTACAGTCCTGACAGAAATAGCTGAAACAGCCACCGCAGCCCTGGGACAAGCTCTGAATTTGCTAACTGATAGCACTTATAGAGGCTAAAATCTAGTGGCCTACAGTTAGCATAGCCCTGCTAGTGGTCACCAGCAAAACCAGCATATGTTTTGTATATTAAAATATATATATTTAGCATATATAGGCTAATGTAGCAACAAGCAATGGCAGTTTATACCCTAACAATTGCTAAAAGTAAACACCAGCTAGCCAAGGCCAACTAGCATTATTCTAACTACTTCACACTATCTTAAATTTGTTGCTAGCCATGCTAGCTGAATTTGCTAACAGAAAGCTTTTACTGAGGCTACAACAGAGAGCACTTGGCATGCGGTTAGCATAACCCTGCTAGAAAAACCAGCATATGTTGTGTTTTGGATGCTGGTGTGTTGGTTAAACAGGATGACCATTCTGGGTGGCCAGCTAAACTAGCAACAGACCAGTATAAACCAACTTAGACCAGCGTGGAATGCATGCCAGTCTGCTAGCTGCTTTACTTTTTGTAATGTTAGCACTTTTAGCTCTGGGATCAAACTGTATTGTGTTAAGGAATCTGGTAACACTTTATTTGGTCCACTTTAGATGCTTTTTTTCTAGATACTTAATTTACATTGAAGTTACATTCAATGAACTATCCACTAAACTGACCATTTCTATAACCCTAAACCTGCTCTAATCCTAACAATAACCTTAACCTCAACCCAAAACCTAAACCAAACCCTCACCCTGGTCCAAATCCTAACCCTAACCCCACCACTGTTTAGAATCAAGTGAGTTTTAACAGCTAGTTTGTTAACAGTTTGAACATCTGTAGATAATCTATAGGGACTATAGTGAACTATCCAAATAAAGTGAGACTGTAATCTCTACTAGATGTACTTTTGTGTTTTCTGATACCATATGATACATTGTTATTTATAAACATGGACAAAAGTACATTAGCATAGCTAAAAACCTTAGCAGCCACCTTGAAGCCTGAACTGGATCCATCCTTTTGTCCATTAAAAAAGAAAACTTCAGAATAAAGAAGGGATTTTCTGTCAATTTAAAAATGATTTTTTTTGTCAAACTAAGCCCTGAGAACGACAAACTGTTCAGTGCTCTGATGAGTCTGACACTAAAGCTGAGCCCATTCATAACTACAAATAATTAACTCCAAAATTAAGGTCAGATATCGGTCAGAATCTGGTCTGGTCCTGCTCTACTGGCTCTAAATACATGTCTTGAAGCATCGTCTGTCCTCACTTCCGGCACTTTTTCGTAAACACCTATTTATCATTTTATTGCTAATCTTTAATTGAACTTCTGTTGTTGTGCTAATGCTAAATGCTACATGTAGATGTAGATGTAATGTAGGCCTTTATGGTAACCATTCAGCAATCCTTCTAACAAGTAATGAGTGTTTAAATGATGCGTAGTTTGATTTATTTCTACAGTTTTCAACCGTCTGATCTAAAACTCCCTTCCAGCTCATGATCTGTTTTCTCCTGTGAGACTTCACGGTTGTAAAACTCTTGTGAATGTGGGAACTGCGGTTTGAATGCACGATAAGCACGCAGGTTCTGAGCTGAGTTTCGAGTCATGTTCGTCACATGCTCCCCAGAAGGCCTCGACTGTGTACCAAAGGAGCAAACGTGTTAGCCAGATGTGCCTTTAGCATGCACTGTATAAGCAAGACTACGAGATTGGGGGATTTTCTTTCTTCTCATGAGGTGGCAGGCTGAAGAAAGTGATACCCATGACTTGGACCTGAATCATTACCAAAACCTCTGCTAAAATCTAAAATATTTTAAAAAATTGTAAAAATGTTATTAAATGCAGAGCTAGTCCTACAGTGGCACTGTTTCAACAATTCCTAATTGGGATGCAATACTTAAACCACTGCTAATGTAGCTAGCAACAAGCAGAAAGGAGTTAGCCTAATACTAGTTGCATAAGTCCCATGACTGGAAATGAAAATGTTACAAGATGTAATTCTTCTGGTGCTCTTACAATACAGAGAACCCACAGGCAATGATTTCTTGCATTCTCATGACTTTTTTCCACCATAAATAAAGAAAAGCTGTTCTGAATTCATCATCAGTTTTCAGCTAACACGATTACCATGGTAGCATTTATGCATGGCATCTTTGCCATCGCTGTTTTACACAAATTCTGCAATAAGGCACTAAAAACATTTTTGTTTTCAAGGGTTTTAGCTTATTTCACTGTTTCTGAACCAAAAATGCTAACTGTGCTAGCTGATTTGTGCTAATTCCCTGTGTAGACTGCTACGTATGTAGTTAGCAAGCTAGGTATAGTAGTAAAGTTGACTGTGGTGAAGAAAACTGAGTTCAAAACTGTTTCCATTTGCCATGGTCATCTACTAGTGCTGTAGGTGTAGTAGATGGACTCTGGTTATTCAGCCTTAACCTGCCATCCCTGCTGCAGCATGTATTCCATGCTGGTCCAAGCTGGTTTATGCTGGTCTAGTGCTGGTCTGGTGCTGGTCTGGTGATGGTTTAGCTGGTCACCCAGCATGGTCATGATTTTTGGCCAGCAAACCAGCTTCAAAACACAACATATGTCGGTTTGGTGGTGACTAGCTATGCTATTCTTTAGCAGGGATAATATGCTGTCAGCTAACTAAATGCCCAATCAGCAATAGTGTGTTAAGTTTAAAATCTCAATTTTTAGATCTGGATACATTAGCTACAATTAAATAAGCTAGTGTGCTAGTTGGTTGTTGACAGCCTCACTACAGTGATGTCTCTGGGACCCTGAAACTGTAACCAGCTCCCCCTTAAAATCATATTCTGGCTGGAGTTGGACTGGTTAGGTTCAGCAATGTCTAGATTTCATAATGTCTAGACAACAAAAAGGAAAATCTAATTATACCAAACATCTGAAGTAAAAAAGAGCAGCGTTTCCTTTAGATCAGCTAATCAGCTTATTTTAAGTAAAAATCTGAAACGCCTCATTCTCTGGTGCTAACATCCTGATGCGAGCACTTCCACGCTCCCTGTTCTGGTTCCAGTACAGGCCTCAGTAATCTCCTCACCATGTGGTCAGGCCAATCGATGCCTAGAGGTTAAACACAGCATGTTTTCTGTTTCCAAGGACACAATGTGGTCATACACAGCAGCTACTTGCTACAGCCCTGGAGCAGCATTTGTTTGAGAGTCTGACTCCATCTCGCTGGTTTCCATAATGCAAATGAAGATCTTTGTAAAAGGCAGCATTCTTCCCTTCCAACGGACGCCATGCAAAGCTCTTCACAGGTAGATGCTGCACAAAGTTTGCATATAACGTATTGAGTTAGCAGCTAGCGTGTAGTTTGCATTAGATTGATAAGAGGCTAGCGATCATAATGGACTTCATTGTGAAAAGGAAAAACAGTGAGTGAAGTGTCCTGTATGACTAAGCAGTGTCAGATTTATACAGCACGGAGTTTCACCTGATTCAAGGATCAAATATTAACAATAAAGTATTGAAAATATAAAAAAAGACTTTTCATTTCTGGAATGTCGGTTGTTTGTTTTCTTTGTAGAATGTTAATTGAGTGAAAAATGATTACTGTTACAGAGATACTGAACTATGAAAAGACAAATAATGGGATCCTAACAAAGAGTGGCTTCATATGCAGCAGTGTGAAAAAGTTTGGGCAACCCTGGTCATATCCCATGTTCTGTTGAGCGAAAATTTATCCTTTACAGAGAACACACTTTCCTATTTGTTTACCGAAGCTGACAAGTAAAACCTAAAATGTGGTCTGTGCAAAAGTTATGGCTCATTTTATATAGTTTTTATTTATTCCGATATGTTAAACTCTGCAAATATACAGAAATTGCGCACTAAAATTAGCAGAAAAATGCCACATTTAAGTCTGCCCTCTAGAGAGGACTTGAGAGAGAAAGAATGAAAGGATATACATACAGAGAATGGGTGAGAGTGATGGAGAGAAGGAGGCAGAAAGAGATAAAGACACCGCAAAAAGTTATATTTTCACAAGCGAAATCATCTTAAATGTAATAGATATATCTAATATTTTTCATATTATGAAGATTTCCAAAAAAGTTGCTATAAAAAATGCTATAAAATGTAAAAAAAAAACAGACTGCAATTATGTGCAAATCATTTAAACTCTATATTTAATTAAAACATTATATAGACAACATATCAAATGCTGAATTTGAATTTGATGCCAGCAACACATTTAAAAAAATTTGGGACGGGGGCCTGTTTACCACTGTGCTACATCACCTCTTCCTTAACAACGCTGTGTAAGTGTTTGGGAACTGAGGAGAAACTGCTGTAGTTCTGAAAGTGAAATGTTTTCCCATTTTTCCTTGACATATAATTTCAGCTACTCAGCAATTTAGAGTCTCCGTTGTCATAATTTATGCTTCATAATGTGCCAAATGTTTTCAGCGGGTGACAGTTCTAGACTGCAGGCAGGCTAGTTTAAAACCCTGACTCTTTTGCTATGGAACCATGCTGCTGTAATACGTGTTGATAACAAGCCAGATGGTCCCTCTCCTCGTTAAACCGGAGGATGCAACATTCATGATTTTCAAAAAGAATTTCAAATTTGATTTGTCTGACCACTTTTCACTTCTCCTCAGTCCATCTTAATTAAGCTCGGGCCCAGAGAAGGCGGCAGTGTTTCTGGATCCTGTTTATGTATGGTTCCTTCTTTGCATGGTATTGCATTGCATTGGTGTTTTAACTTGCATTTATGGATGCAGTGATGAACTGTGTTCACAGTCAGTGGTTTTCAGAAGTGTTTCTGAGCCCATGCAGTGATTTTCTCTACAGAATCATGTCTGTTTTTAATGCAGTACCGATATTGGTTTTTAGCCTCATCCCTTCCATACAGAAATCTCTCCAGATTCTGTGAATCTTATATTACGTACCAAAGATGTGGAAATCCCCAAGTTCTTTGTTATTTTACTTTGAGAAATGTTTTTCTTGAACTTTTGCACTGCCTACAAACTGCATTTGCCCACACAATCTTTCACAGAGTGGTGAACCCCTCCACATCTTTACTTCTGAAAGACTCTCGGGGATGCTTTTTTATACCCAATCATGTTACTGACCTGTTGCCAATTAACCTAATTAGTTATGAGATGTTCCACCAGGTGTTGCATTACACAACTTTACCAGTCTTTTGTTGACCGGTCCCAACTTTTTTGAAGCATTTTCCTGGCATCAAATTTTTCTAAATTTCTGGACTTCAACATTTGATATGATTAAATTCAATATAGGGTTTGGAGGATTTGCCAATCATTGCATAACTGTTTCTATTTACTCTTCAATGTAAGTGTCTCATGCTGTATCAAATAATTTTGCTTGTTTGAAGCATTGTTTCTTATAATTTACTTACAACTAGTTTAAAGTGTCAACAATTAAGTTAATAAATAAACGTTTAACACTCTTACAGCAATCTCATGAATAAAAAATAAATATTACATTAGATTTAAGATCATTTCCGTAGCCAAGTTATCATTTTTACAGTGAAAACAGAATGAATGAGAGAGTTAGAGAGACAGAGAGAGAGAACAGAGAGAGAGAAAAAGAGAGACAGAAAGAGGGTTTCTTTCTCTCTCTCTCTAAGTCCCTCAACCCATCCCACCATCCACACCTCACTGCCCCCCACCCTCTCGGCTCTGGTTCTTAGTCAGACAGTGCTGGCTCTATTCCCTCTCTCAGCACCACATCCATCCATCCCAGCCTGAAAAAAAAGAGAAAAAAACAACCATCAAATACTGTGTGTGACTGTGTGTGTGTGTGTGTGTGTGTGTGTGTGTGTGTGTGTGTGTGTGTGTGAGGAGGCAAGGGGAGAAGAAACAGAGCCTGCTTTGTCAGCGCTAACAGAGAAAAAAAGACGTTCTGGAAGCACTTTCAATCATTTACACCCCAAACCCACCAATCCAGCATTAATGCCATCAACATCCAGTCTGTTGTGCTCTCTCTCTCTCTCTCTCTCTCTCTCTCTTTTCACTGCACCCCAGTGTGAATAGCGTGCTTGCTAACATTCTGAGCATGTTCACCCCCAGCCTGTCCTCCTCAGCCTGCAGCCCGAGGCAACCGCAGGTTCCTCTTATTCAGATGGCTACAGAAGCCAGAGCGGGACAGACGGGAGTTTGGCAGCCCCCGAGCCTTAATAAGTAACTTCCTAACTGTGGAAAGACTCGGACTGCTGAAAGAAGAGGAGGAGCCGGAGGACCATCAGCGGCTTCTCACCGTCCACCACATCTGTAGAAGAGGCCTGCGAGCTAATCCAGCGTTCAAAACCTGTTCGTCTGACTTTCTGCACTGTGTGTGCTTCTCTATGTCTGGCTATGGTTTCACTAATGCCTGATTCTGTAATTCTCACGCAGCTGAAAGAGAGTGAAACCTGAGGGCCAGTTAGCGTAATGCTAACAAGCTCTTTTTTTGCCTAGTGCTCACAAGCCATAGCTAGCTTTTATGTATTTTTAGCAATGTAGATAAGGACGTGTGTACTAATTCAAAGCAAAACACTGTCACCTCCTTCTAAAATGCAGATTTTACAAAATATGCTGTCTGTCAGCAGTTTCAAATTATGTCATGACAGGAATACGTCGCCCACAACAGCTAACGTGGCTAACAACAAACGAAAGCTAGTGGGCAGGCAGTTAGCATAACACTGATTGGCCCCGTTTTTTTGTATAACACTAACTCTCCACTGCTAGCTGCTGTTTGTTTTTATGGACGCTAGCAGTTTTAGCCCTAGCATTGCTAAAAAGGAAAGACGTCTGTATTGACTCATAGCAGAACACAGTTTAGAGTGTTGTTTCCATTTATAAAGAAAAGTACTAGCCGCACTGATTGTAAATTAAATATCATTACCACCTCCACCAACCCACCATGGTTTCCTACCCAAACCTCTTCACGCAGGGCTCCCCCTGGAGCTGAGCAGCCGCTCCGGTTCTCACTGCCATGAAAGGGGCCATTGGGCCCGACAGGAAGAGGGACGTTTTAAACTGCAGGGGGTCAACACGTACCCCCCTACACCTCCCCACACGAGGTCGGAGAGGCTTTGGCATGGTAAAGAGCCGAGTACAGTTTACATATGAATGCCTCTGTCTGTCCCCTGCCTTCCAGCCTGAACAGCAGAAGGAAGAGGCGGATCTCTGAGGGTTAACCCCAGCCCGTGGTGGGGGAAGTCATGCTGGGGAGTACTTTGATTCTAAAAATGAATCAGATGGGGTTTTTTGGTCTTGGTGTGTCTGTATTTGTGGTGTAAGTGGTACAGTATTAGCACTGGTTCATTGTCACTGTGATTACACGGTTTCTAATATATATTTATCTACCTACAGTGCATGTCCAAAAGTGTCCAGACAGTCTTGGTGAGTGAGTTCGTCTACTTTAAGGTCACCTTTTGCTGACACAGTTGTTCAACTGTGTACTTTTAGGCTTTCCATACAAAAGTATTGACCAATAGAACGGGATGCCCTGGAGTAGCTGCACAATAGCCTAAGGGAGGGGTCGGCAACATGCGGCTCTTTTACTGCCCTGTGGCTCCACAGCTGAATCAGATTTGTAGGTAAAAATAAAATAATCCTCCTTTACAGTAAAATAAAGCTCTGCTGATCGTTCAACACAGTTTAACACTAAATGGTCTTAAACTCTGGAGTTAATGTAGAACTGCTAATTTACCTTTTAACCCTGAAGATCAGCAATGCAGACAGCCTCACCTAGCTGGTAGCTAACGAAAAGGCAAGACAAACATCGATAAATTGGAGATGAATGGACTTATTTGTATTTATAATCACTCCAGTTGGTTTCCTGATATGTTTAATCTGCAACGAGAAACTGTCAAACACTAAAAAGTCGTGAAGCCGAAGTCAGTTTCCCATTCACCAGCTTCTTGTTTGAACTTTCCTGTTCCACCTTAAATGGTGCAGCAGTTTCATTCTGGCCCCTCAGGCACAATTTAAGGTGGAACGTGACTTCAGCCTCGTAAAAATCGAATGTTGAAAGACATTTTACAAGAAACTGTTTTACTTTTGCGGAAAAGTTTCCTGCTGGAGATGTGAGAAAAGCACCTATAGCTGAGCTAAAGCTTAAAGCAGAGCAAAGCAAGTCTGGAATTTCATTTATATTATATTTTTTACGCATATTAAGACATATTTTCAGTCAATATGGTGAAACGTTACTTTGATAAAATGGACATATATGTTGTGACTCTGAAGGTGGTTTAATTTTTGTTGAAAGGACAAAATGGCTCTTCTTAACATTTGGGTTGCCGATGTTAAGGTCACCATGCCCAATGCCATGGGGTACAGGGTTCTAAAGCTCCGCTGCATTGGGCTGTGGAGAAGTAAAACTGCATTCTCTGGAGTGATGGAGCTCCATCCTATCCCTTTGGGATGAGTTGGAGTGATTCAGACCTGATCATCCGACATCGGTACCTGACCTCACCAATGCTCTTTTGCATTACACAGCAATGTTCCAACATCTAGTGAAAGCCTTCCCAGTCTTGCAGTCAGCGTCCCTCTGAAGCCAACTGGTCCACTGACTCCTCTGACTGTATTTACGAACCCTCATTACTTTTCCGCTCTCTGAATCGCGCTCTTCCATCCCCCCTCCCAGCTCCGGGACCTGCTCTCTAAGAGGTCCTTTATTCTGGCCCACGGCGACCAGGTGACCACAGGATGTTGTCGAGAGGTTTCCCAGCCGTCTCGCCGCAGGAACTTCCTCTTTGACGGCCACAGCTGGCCGAGTGTGTGTGGAAAACACACTCTGGAGCTCGAGCACATCACCAACAAGTTAGCAGTGGCGTTATTCTTTAAGAAGTGTCGAGTTAAAGAGTTACATTTGAAACTCTCCAACTGTCTGAAATGTTAGTGCCAGGAGTTCTTCAGGCACCGATCTCTCTCAGCCCTGCTCCTGGAGGCCCACTGCCCTGCACATTTTAGTGCTTTTCCTGCTTTAACACACACACTTTAACTCCATACTGTGGTGTTATTGGGCTGATTAGGTGAATTAGGTGTGTTGGGAGCAGGAAAACACTAAAAAGTGCAGGGCAGTGGGCCTCCAGGACCAGTGCTGAGAAACACTGACCTCGCCGATTGACTACAATTGAGGTAAGAGAGGAAAGAAAAAATTAGATTTTTTGCTGAACTATTGCTTTAAAGGCCCAAAGGTGCCCAGTTTGACGCTCTCAAAGACCCATTTAGTCCCCCCTCTCTCTCGGCTGGTGTTTCCTCAGGAGGATATCCACACAGCCCCTTCTCACAGAGTTGGCCTTCGTTTTGCTCTTTTTGTGTGAAGCTAACACAGTGCGGCTCGCTGTTGGGTCCAGCTTTGCCTTTTTAATCAGGCTGGAATGCCTGGTGAAAGGAATCCTGTTTGACTTGGTCACCTTCCAGAAAATCCCTGCCTCCATCCCCAAGAGCAGACGACACCACCAGCTTAGCTTCTTCTTTTCCCCCAAAAATACGATATGGATATTCAATGGGTATTCCATATTCCAGGCATCAGTGGTGTGATAATGTGAGCTTCCTCGTATAGGATTCCACCCAGATCGGTGAAACAGTGTACAGTGTGGACAAATGTGCTACTTTTAAAATCCAGCACGTACGGTTGTATGCAAAAGTTTGTGCACCCCTGGCCAAACAACATATTTTGTTCATTTCTGTTTGTTCAAGTAAAAAGAGGTAAACACATCTTCAGCAAACTATTTAATAACATGCATAGTTACTTTATATTCAATTAACTTATAAACTTAAAAATATCTCAAATATAGAATAGTAATTGTTATTGAGTGCTGCGCAAAAGTCTGAAGTCCCTTTTTATATATTTAATTTCCAGTCAATTGGCTATTTTGTACAGGTTATTATTATTTTCAGTGGAAGTTATTTTAACAACATTTTATTCTAAGTCATTTTGGATCATTTCTACTCATTCAGTCATTATGAAATTTTAATACAGTTTAAAGGGCAGCAGGTATTTTCAAATTATGGTAGAAAATGGCAAAACGTAGACTTTCTTCCAACGGCCACAACATGTTTAACACAAAATTACACAGAAGCCGTCAATATTAAGTATAATATCAAATCTATTAGCATTTAATTTGTCTACTCTTTACATTTGTGCACTCTATTATTGCCACTTTAACTCTTCCATTCTTCCAATTTTAATCACAACCAGTTTAACACAGAACAGTTGAGTCCTCTTCAACTTCTTTAGTGTAACACTAACATTCATACAAACAGCTACCCAAACTCACCCTCTCACATTTCTCTCTCATAAGCATCTAAAACAACTAAGAAAGATATTTCTGAGGAGATTAGATATAAGATAATCCACTCGCATAAAGAAGGAGAAAGTCAAATGAAATAAGTGAAAAAAAACAGGAGCGTCCAAAACTGGAACCTGGTCAACACCAAAACTGCCCCCATCAGATAAACAGCACTTAAAGCTTTCATCTCTGAGAGAGAGGAGAAAATCAAGCTGATCAGATCTGAAAACATCCACAGATGTTTCTGTCCATCCTTCCACTGTGAGAAGACGACTCAGCGCTGTGGGTCTGCAAGGATGTGTAGCTGATCAAGAAGAACCTCACTGAGAAAAGGAGACGGACACATCAAACAAAGAAGCTGAACAATGGACTGACCACCCCAGAGTCCAGACCTCAACACCACTGAATGTGTTTGAGTACTTCAGAAAATGATCAACCAGCTTCTAAGACTGAACTTTGGAAGTGTGGAAAAATATTCCTGCAGGTTTATTTCCTGAAAAGAACTGAAGCTGTAATAAAGGTAAAGAGTGGGCACAGTAAATACTGAAAAAAATAATATATATATCTGTTATTTCTGTTATTTTTCCACTGAAAATTTAATACCTTGCACTTATTGGCCATTTTGACTAAATAATTTCATTTTAAACTATAGAGAAGGAGGATAAACAAAGCAAAACAACAAAAAAACAGCATATTAATGTTAATATTTGCTTGTTTTGTTTTGGTTGGTTTGGTTTTGTTTGGTTTTATAAATTGCACTTGTCATTTTCATTCATAAAGCTGGGTACAAATGTACACAACTTGACAAAAAGGGGCAGCAACGGGGTTTTCTTAGGGTTATCAATACTAGCAAACAGGTTGGCTAGGTTTTGTTTTACTAGCCTAGAAGAGACCAATCAAATAACACATATCACTGCTGCTACACAATGTAACATAACAGTGTTGGCCTGTTTATATGGTTGTTGTTGTTTGTCTATGCCATAAATGCAAAATAGTTTCCCCACAAGTTGCTACGGCTACTCATACAAGCCCATCAGAAAGTTAGCATTAGCGGCCAATCACAAAGGAGGCTTTGTGCGGTGGGACGTTGCACCTGCGTTGATTTTCACAGGCGATACCTCTGGCAGAAGAGGGTCCGGCTGTGCTGCGGAGCGAGAGGAATCCCAGGCATCTTTCTGTCCAACATCTTTCATACCATTCACAAATTTCTTTCTTCAGGGGGCTGCCGAAGAGAGACACCCACCGCTGACATTTCTGGCATGCATATTTGTGTACATTTCAGCACTTCAGGGCGAAGGCCTCGATGAAAATGTTTAGCTAAGGGAACACTCTTAGTCCCCGGGGTAAAAACATGACTAGCCCTGTTTGTTAGAGGAGCCCTACTTGCCTGGGGATGCCCCAGTGGAGGGGGGTCACACCTGCGCCCCGTAACCCGAGCCCAGCGCCCCCTCATACTTGTGTGACAGGCTCAGAGATCGATTTCCTGGGCGCTGTTCTGACATGGCACACTGTTAAAGGATTGCTTTTAAAGGATTGTTACATTTGACAAAGTAACAAAGCATTTATGCACCGATCAGGCATAACATTCTGACCACCTCCTCGTTTCTACGCCCATTGTCCATTTTATCAGCTCCACTTACTACATAGATTACAATTTTTTGACTCACAAAAAAGAATTTTCCCACAAAAACTGAGCTCTCCTAAATGATCTGAGGATCTTTGACCTGCTCTCAGGGATTTGCTGCCCAGTCTGAAATCTGGAGCCCAAAGCAGCATGTTTTTCTTGTTTTCTTCTTTTTTGGGGGGGAAACCATACTTGGGTTTCTGAACTAGCCCCTCAGTGTGGAAATCTGTATGAGATTAGGGCTAAAAATAAATCGGTGAGGAATGCGTTTGTGTGTGTGCTGATATTAGGAACAGCTTTCCCCCACAAGACGTTTCTTGGCATGATGGGGCGGACCTCCCAGCTACCCACAGATCCGGGAAGGCACCTCCAAATCCTCTAGGAAATTGCTGGTTTGATATAATAACCTGACAGGAAATCACTCTGAAAGTCATATTTGTGTATATGTGTGTAGAGCAGTCCTAGAAAAGACCACGCTCGTCTTTGAGGCCTGATGCCTTCTGGTCAAATGCTTGACCAACCAGAGAATTTTGCCACAGCATTAACTTACATGTAGTTGATCAGCCATGCAGAGTTTGGTGTGTGAAGTTTGCTTCTTTAGTTGTGTACTGGAGCTACGAGGCTAATGTAGCTAACAAGTAATAGAGGCTTATGGACACCAGTTAGCATGATCATCACACCATGTTGAGCTGTTAAAGAATCTCATATAGCCATGCTCATATGGTTCCTGACACTGTATCGCATGCTGAAATCTAGAAACATGGACTAAAGTACATTAGCATAGCTAAACCAGTAGTAGCAGCATTTTATTGAAGCTTGGAGCGATATTTCAACAAGACATGTCAAGACATGTTTGGTGTCTGAAGTTTGCTTCTTTAGTTTTACACTGAAGCTACAAGGCTAATGTAGCTAACAAGTTAAATAACTCATGTTCATTCCAATTAACACTGTGCTAACTGCATGCCTGAATCATCACTTACCTCAAAGCATGTGGAGGTGTTCAGTATCTCTAATAGACTCGTTTATGTGGTTTCACACACTGTATGATGCACTGTCTTCTATAAACATGGACTAAAGTACATTAGCATGTTTAAAAGCAGTAGCAGGAGCCTGAATTTGTCGTTAGCAGTCATACAGTGTCAGAAACTGCTAGGGTTGCCAGGGTTACTTAATTTCCAGATTAAAAAAATGTTCAAAATGCACCACAATGCATGAAGAACTGTCCAAAAAAGTCAACTTCAAAAAAAGTCAAAGGTCAGATATATTAACCGCTTATTTTTTACCTTCAAAAATTTAAGTTTTGGCTTGATAACACAGCTTTTAAATATAAGCTTACCGTCACTGTCACTTAGATCTTAGATTCAAAAGAATTTTAATGTTATTTAGTCTCTCAAACATCATTGAGAATACCTTCAACAAATAATTTCAGTAAAGTTATTTGATTTTGTACATGTATCTTATTTACTTTGCTTGCAAATGTTCACTTCTGAGGTATCAATGTTTTGCAAACGAGTGGTAATATTTCTTTTAATGTGTTGTAGAAGATTGGACCCAAGATCCCATGCAAGGGCAAATAATAATCAGTAATATTGCAGACAATGAAAGAAGCATAACTATATCTTACACTCATGCTTAAAAATTGCTTATCTTTATATGTTAAACAGATTAAGGGCCATTCCAGTTTCCAAATACTGAAGAACTACAGTCAGTAGTGCCACATGAACTGGATAATCCAGGCCATGTTAGGCCCTTATGCACAGCCATGACATCAATAATAATCTATTGGGTGTGCTAACCACTGATGTTGATTGCAAACGATTGCAACGGCCTCCTCTCAAGTTTCAGCTACATTTATTAAGATATGCATTTTTTTTCAATCTTCAAAATTATGACAGACCAGCACTTTGTACACCCACCAAAGTACATATTCCCCCAGCCCAACATGACCAAAATCCGCTCAGTTTTGGTGAGAGACCGACCATTCTGGCAACATTGGAAACCACATTAATACATGTTAGTACGTCTGTTCTGTTTCGCTGAACTATCGCTTTATGAAACTGACGCAGTGGAAAATTGTGGGGGGTTTCAACTTGATGCATAAACGGGGCTTCAGTTCATCAGAATTTTATGTTGCACAACGTTCACAAAGAGCCATGCTGCTAAAACTGTGTATGCGAATGTACCCTGGCATTGCTAACAATGTACTGCTATAAATGCACATGGTTTCAGAGATGTAGTGATGGGTTTTCACTTCCATGGTGATGTCACTGACCAACACGCTGCAAAAAAACACATTTCGCTTCACGAAAGCATGCAAACAAACAAAGAAACGCTAGCAACGACATGCTAGCTATGCTGCTAGCTTCAGCTACTGTAGAACTATCAGTACGAATCAATAAAAATTGTTTGCTTTTATTAATTTGAAGGTTTAGCGTTTCATAAACGTATTTAATCTGTGGCCTATTGTTTTGCAAAGTGTGTGTGTGTGATACGTGTTCACACAAAAGCAAAAGCCGCCCACTCAGACAGAGTTCGAGGCTGTAGCTCATGCGTGGGCAGTGAGTTCCTGCCACAGCAGTAACAGGTTCAGTAGCTGAGGAGAACAGCAATGCAAGGTGTGATGAGTTGTCGTTAGTGCCCAAAGAGCAAGGTTTGGCCTCTCTAAATCATCACAGCGTCTTGCAGAGCTCATTCACCGCCGTCAAAAATATTCACACCCTCCTGGTTCTTTTTGCATGTTCATCACACTAAACTGTCTCAGATCTTCAAATAAAATTAAATGCAGTTTTTAAATGCACTCAATGTTTTTTACTAAAGAAAAAAGTGGGGAAAAACTAGCCTCTGAAAAAGGAGTAGCCTCCTTGATTCTACCAATTTGCAAAATTTAGTTGATTATTGGGACACTTAACTAGATACTTAAGCTTAATTACTGCCAGTCCTGTTGAGTCTAAGGAGCATTTAAATAGAACCTTTCCAAGTTTGGAAACATGGAACAGTGGTGAATCTTCCCAGACCATATTCCACCATGAGAACGTCAGAGCAGTGAAACATGGTGGTGGTAGTGTGATGGTGTGAGTATGCTTTGCCGCTTTAGGGCCTTGGTGACATTGCCATAATTTATGGAACCATGAATTCTGTTCTCTACCAGAAAATCCTGCACAAGAACATCTGCTCATCAGTCCGTGATCTGAAGCTCAAGTGCGATTTGTTCATGCAGCAACACAATGATCCAAAGCACAAGAGCAAGTCCTCCTCTGAAAGGCTAAAAAGAAACAGAATTAAGGTTTTGGAGTGGAGAGTCCTAACTTGAACCTCATTCAGATGCTGTGGCAGGACCTTAAACAGACAGTTCATGCTAGAAAGCCCTAAATGTGGCTGAATTAAACCACTTATGCAAAGGCCAGAATTCGTCCACAGTGATGAGAAAGACTGATCTCCGGTTATAGTTTAATTGAGTTGCTGTTGATGCTGCAAAAAGCACAAAGAGTTATTTACTTTAGAGGGCGATCACTTTTTCACACGGATGATGTAGGTGTTGCAAAAGCATTTTCCATCAGTAAATGAAACGATCATTTAAAAACTTTCCGCGTGTTATCTTCATTTAATATTATATTCTGTTTGAGGATCTGAAACCGTTTAGTGTGACAAATATGCAAACACAGAGGAAATCAGGCAAATCATTTTCATGCCTCTGTGTTCAGCCCTATCAGATAACATGCCTCATGGTCTCCAGTTAGCCAGTGTACACCATTTGCTTCCCTCATCAATCCACTGCATACAAATGTTTATGGAATAATATCTCTTATTTTAGTGTGAGGGAGTTTAATGATGTTGTTTATAGAATAATATCTCACATTTTAGTGTACAGAAGTGTTTACTGACATGGTTTATGGATATCTTCTGGTGTAGTGTATATAAGCAGAGTTTGTTTATGGAGTAATATCTCTTATTTTTTTGAATGAGCGCATTTATTTGGGCTGTTTATGTAATAATATCTCCTATTCTAGTTTACAGGAGTATTTGTTGAGGTCATTTATGGACTAATATTTCCTATTCTATTATCTAGAAGCATTTAGTGAGGTTGTTTATGGACTAATATCTCCTATTCTAGTGTATATGAGTATTTGTTAAGGTCATTTATGGATGAGTATCTCCTATTCTATTATATAGAAGCATTTATTGAGGTTGTTTATGGACTAATATCTCCTATTCTATTACATAGAAGCATTTATTGAGGTTGTTTATGGACTAATATCTCCTATTCTAGTGTATAGGAGTATTTGTTTAGGTTATTTATGGACTAATATCTCCTATTCTAGTGTATATGAGTATTTGTTAAGGTCGTTTCTGGATGAGTATCTCCTTTTCTATTATATAGAAGCATTTATTGAGATTGTTTATGGACTAATATCTCCTATTCTAGTGTATAGGAGTACTTTGTTTAGGTTATTTATGGACTAATATCTCCTATTCTAGTGTATAGGAGTGTTTCTTGAGGTTGTTTATAGACTAATATCTCCTATTCTAGTGTATAAGAGTGTTTATTGAAGATGTTTATGCACTAATGTCTCAATTGTGGTGTACAGAGGCATTTGTTGAAGTAATTTATTGATTTATACCCTCTATTCTAGTGTATAGAAATGTTTATTGAGGTTATTTATAGAATTATATGTTTTATTCCCATGTATGGGAACATTTACTGAGGTCATTTCTGGACTAATATCTATATATTCTATTATATAGAAGCATTTTTGAGATTGTTTATGAACTAATATCTCCTATTCTAGTGTATAGGAGTGTTTATTGAAGTTGTTTATGGACTAATATCTCCATTACTAGCATATAGGAGTGTTCTTTGAGGTTGTTTATGGACTAATATCTGCTATTCTAGTATATAGGACTGTTTATTGAGGTTGTTTATGCACTCATGTCTCAATTCTAGTGTACAGATGCATTTGTTGAGGTAAATTATTGATTTACAGCTCCTATTCTAGTGTATAGAAATGTTTATTGAGGTTGTTTATAGACTGATATGTTTTATTTTCATGTATGGGAACATTTACCAAGGTCATTTATGGACTAATATCTCCATTTCTAGAGTATAGGAGTGTTTATTGCCATCATTAGTGAGCTAATATCTCCTGTTCTAGTGTGTAGGAGCACATTATTGAGAAGGTTTATGGAGTACTATCTGAGATTGTAAGGTGTAGGGGCATTTATCGAGATTGTTTATGGACTTAAAGCTCCTATTCCAGTGTTAAGGAGTGTTTATTGGATAAGCTTGAGGAAGTGCCTGCTGGAAAAATGTTCTGCTGGATGGCGAATGCAGTTTTTCAACAGATGGGCTACAGCGAACGTCATCTTTTGGAACCAGATGATTTGCAAAACATGCAAAACTTTGCGGAAGTTTCCGCGTCTACGGCGGCTTATGGGCAGCGAGTGAATGAAGCTTTGTTTGTGCTCGCCGGGTGAAGCCGGACTGGCAAATGAGGAGCGTGAAAACACGCACACAGTCAGGCATTGTGGTGTAGCAACAGAAACATTTATTATTCAGTCCCGACGGTGCCTGCTGGCGTAACTGAACTGAACCTGTTACTGATGCATGTCTGTTCAAAGCCAAAGCTGACCTCAGCAGACAACAGGAAACAAACCTGAATGGTCATGTTACTTTGGAATGTTTGTACTTTACTTGACTACTTAAATTGAATAAGTATATTTGACTTGATTACATTTCCAGCTCGACATGTTTACTACATGGTTACGTCAATGTTATGTGGCAGGGATCGGGTAAAGAGCTACCCAATTTCATTTGGACCTTCAAAGTACTTATTACAAACCTCAAAGTTCAGGAGATTGTTCTCTTTTTCTCTTGCCAGTTGGTGAAGTTCCTGTGCATTTTTGTTCCAAATACATCTAATTGTAAAATTAAATGGTCCCACTTTATTTTAAGGGGCCTCTTGTAACTGTGTAATTACATATTAACAATACATGCAATGTGTAACTACACAGTTATTAGGGACACTTGTAACAGCAGTACAGCTTATATACTTATTTTTCTTAGGCTATTACACATGTAACAGGGTGAACTGAAGACTTTTCTAATTGTAACTGTGTAATTAACTACAGTATGAGAGTATTTACACTTCATCTGCACAGAAAACACCAATTTTCCTAACCTTTATCAAGCTGCTGTAGTGCACCTGTGTTGTGACTTGGTAAACAAAGTTCTGGCTTTACACACCACAGTTTTGCTATTTACACACCAACAAACACCTTAACAATTGCCTAGCCACACCTTAGCGGCCACTTGGGATAGCATAGCAATGGCCTAGCAACATCTTAGCAACCACCTGGGATAGCATAGCAATGGCCTAGCAACACCTTATCAACCACCTGGGATTCCATGACAATGGTTTAGCAATATTTTAGCAACCACTTCTGCTAACATAGCAATGGCCTAGCAACACCGTAGCAACCACCTGGGATAACAGCAATGGCTTAGCAACACCTTATCAACCACCTAGGATAGCACCGCAATGGCCTACCAACACCTTAGCAACCACCTGGGATAACATAGCAATGGCCTACCAACACCTTAGCAACCACCTGGGATTTCATAGCGATGGCTTTGTCTAGCCAGCTTAACACTCATCCTTTGTAGTTAATATGTAATTACATTTCATTAATATAATGGAGTGGCTGTTTTAACTCTACACCTTACTGCACATTCTGAACATCAAGATTGGACATTTTCTGTCCACAACCCCCCTTAAACCCCCCACAAATGTCCTTTAAGCAATCCAAAAGCTTCATGCTGAGCCCCCCTCCCCCCTCCTGTTTTACTTCCTCTTTAATTACTCCCCCTCAGGCCCGATGACCCCTCTGACCCTCTCCGAAGCTCAGCTCTACATTCAGGAGCCACTTCCTCTTTCTAATACATATTGACCTTTCTTCCTCTTCCTCTTCTGCTGTCCATCCGTCCACCTGTCGCTTCATCCGTGGTCCATTTGGTCCTTAACAATACATCATCAAATTCAAAGAGAAGTGAGTGTCTGTGGGTCAGTTTTAAAGGGGAAATCAACTAATATTTCAAACTTAATGCATAACTCAGTGTGTGAGGTGTAAACAGAGTGACTCAGAGTGGTTTGGTGTGAAATGGTTCAGATGTCTTTACAGTGGTGGTGATAGGAACCAGGGGTTGCCATGACTACAACACAAATATAGAGTAAATATTTTATTTACTATCCAGAACCACCAGTGAACCTACACGAGTCTTCTGAGTTTATATGGAATGTTGATGATGGAAAATAGTGGAAAATCTGAAATAATAAGTTTTCTTTGGGGACTATTTTGCCTCACAGCACCCTGCATGTACATCTGCGCCATTAACAGAGCTTAAAAATGTGTTTTAGGCCAAATTCTCCTCAAAACTATCATAAAACAGTGTCTCAGACATCAGGCAGTGTCTGAGAATTCACAACCATGTCATGTTCTGAATTCTCAGACACTTTCTGTAAGGGAGTTTTTGGGGTTGGACCTTTTCTGACATTTCTGACTCTAGAACGGATCATTTCACACCGAAAAAACTCTGAATGACTTTGTTTCCATCTTAAACATTTAATTATGAAGAACTGTTTGGAAAACTGGTGGAATTTCCCTGTAACCATGTGTTTGTATTACAATTTTTGGGCTATGTATTGGAATGAGTGTGTATGTATACATTTGAATGTGTAAGACTGCTTTATGTAAATGAGCTCTGATTGGCTGTCCTCTTTGATGCCGCATTCAAAAAGCAGTCATATAACTTATAACTTCAATGTTCGTGGGTGGAGCCAAACTTCAGTTGGCTGAATATGTGGATACATGTAAATATGCAGGTTTCTATGACATCACAAAAAAACATGATTTCAAAAGGAGCTGGTTTTGCAGGTTCATTTCCATATATGGACACCATGTGGAACAAAATGTAGAGTTTGAAACTTTAACACTGCTTACATTTAATACATCTCAAAAAAATCAAGGAAATTTTGTTTTTACATGATATGAGCTCTTTAAGGGCCCTTTCAGCACAGTGAGTGAAGAACGCAGCTGTGCATAGTGGAATGTTCCTGACTGACCATGTCAGTCACCAACCTGAAGTCCACTGCGCAGCATTTCACTTACTGAACACCACACCGAGGCCAGAAAACCCTCAAAACAAGTGGGAAATGAAAATAGCTGCACTCTGTGACAGGCAGACCATCAGCAAGGAAGTTGATATGGTGACATCTGTGGTCAAACACTGCTGACAGTTATCAACTGCAAAGTTTTGATGACAGTTTTATGCAGCATACTGTTTATAGTCCAGCCAGTCCAGAGTATAGAAAAAATGTGTAGGAACAGATGTTCTACAGTCTGTAGCTGTAAACCAAAGTACAGCTCTATGGTAGGTGTTTCTGTTAAAATGGCTGAATTGTTATGTAGGCCTATGAATTTCTGGGATAAAATAAAAATGAATATGTTCATGCTTACTTCTAAAAGATTTTGCATTATAAACCCATTTATTGTTGAGATTTAAATGTGTTCCTATAAAAAAAAACATATTTAGATGTTCAAAAATTGGTGTAGATCCCATTTGTGGAGGTCAACATGCACAGGTCAAAACTGACCACAGTTTTGCAAATCAACCTGTACAAATATTTGTGGATTTTGGTCAAGTTTTGGGTCACTATAGGAACAGCCTTCAAATTTCAGTCTTAAAAAATTACATTTATGGTGGTTTCATTGCCTTTAAATATCAGAACAGGTTTAATTTTACCAGAATGGTATGAATGGGTTCATTTGTCATCTGTAAAGGGAGATTATGTAAAAGGCTGTAATTCCTGCACTATATATTTTTTTTTCTTCTTCTGGTAGTTTTAAGACAATTTCTGCTAAATTTATTTATTTTCGCATAAAGTTGTATGCAAGTTTTGGCAACTCTGGTCAAATTCCATGTTTTAGTTGATTTTTCAAGTGCAAGTAAGTTAGCACATCCTCCACAGATGGCACATTTCTACAGATTAGAATGCACAATGACTTACTTGTTGAATTTAACATATTGGGGAACATAACAAATGTTAAACTCTGCAAATAAACAGAAATTGTGAACTAAAACTTGCAGAAAAATGACATTTTTAATTTTATTAGCTCATTTTCACTGTTTGACCGGGGGAGCTCAAACATTTGCATGTAGATAACCAGAATGCACCTGTGAAAGTCTTTTTTAGCATGCAGACTTGTCAAAAAGCTTCCAACATCTAAACTCTCTAAGGCTACAGTCGGTCACCTTTGCTTCATGAGTTCATTTCAATTGTCTCAACAACAAAGGCTTCCAAAAAAGCCAGTCTGAGGTTGTGGGCCTGACTTTCATTTTCATTTACGTCTCCTCTCTCTTTCTTTCTACTAGCATCTCCTTCTAGACGATAGCCCTACTAACTGTGGTAAGAGCTGGAGGGAGGTGGGGTGATATTAATATGTGGGCGAAAACAATAGGCCTCAAATCCCTGCCTGGTTACGGCTCATTAAAGAATTAGCTAATGAGCTGTGAAGGTCTTTGACACTTGGTGGCAGGCAATGTAGAGGTGTGTATGGCAGTTCTGCTCATTGTTGGCGTGTGTCAGTCTGTGTGTGGTTTAGTTTCCACAGGAAACGGCACACACAACTCCAGTTTCTCAGAAACGTTTGTGTGTGTGAAGCACTTTCAAGGTGCTCAAGGAGGATCATGGCCATATCCTGTGTAAGGTTGTGTTTCTAAGTGAGAGAAAGGCATCATATACATGTCAGTTCTTGGTATCACTTTTTTGGTAGCGTCTTTTTCCTGTAAGGACCCCACATACATAGCATACCTGCTAACCACACAACTTATTGACTCAAGCAAATAAGATTCCAGATGAAATCTCAGCTTTTACCTCACTGAAATCTTTTAGTTTATAGTTTTATGGGTATGGTGCTTTCTGTAGCAGACATTATCTCAAAGTGGCTTTCCATAAATCCATCCTCCAGTGAGCACTGCTGAAGGGATAATCTGCAAGGCCATAAAGAAGAACCACTGAGAAGAATCAAGAGTCATAATGAGAAACTTTCTTAAGAGCATGAAGAAGAAACACTAAGAGGAACCAAAATTCAACAGGAGAAACTCCCTAAGAGCATGAAGAAGAAGAACCACTGCAAGGAACCAAGACTCCAGAGGAGAACATAAAGGTCAACCACTAAGAGCCAAGACTCAAAAATCATGAGGAAGAGCCTCTGAGAGGAACCAAGACACAAAAAGAGAAAAATCCCTAAGAACATGAGAAAGAATCACTGAGAGGAACCAAGACTCAAAAGTACAAACTACCTAAGAACATGAAGAAGAACCACTGCAAGGAACCAAAATCCAAAAGAGAAACTCCCTAAGAGCATGAGGAAGAACCATTGAGAAGATCCAAGACTCAAAACGAAGAAGCCCCTAAGAACATGAAGAAGAACCTCTGAAAGGAACCAAGACTCAAAAGGAGAAGCTCCCTAAAATCATGAGGAAGAACCACTAAAAGGAGCCGAGACTCAAAGGGAGCGAATTCCTAAGAGCATGAAGAAGAGCCATATCAGGTGCTAAAGAATCACATTCTTGAACCACTTGATGGAATACAGTATCATACTACAGATTCTAGTACCACATTAGGGATTCCAGAACCAACTGGAACTGCACCAGGGATTCTAGAACAACATCAGAAATTGTAGTAACTCATTACTGATTGTAGAACAACATTAGGGCACTTTCATAGTACATCACAATTTGTGGTACCAACTCAAGCATTCTAGAACCTTTTCATGGAATTGAGTATCCTATTAGAGGTGGTAGTACAAGACATCAGGAATGAACCACATCAGAGATTCTAGAACCACACTGAGAGCTCTTGAAGCATGTCAGGGATTCCAGAGCCACAGCATAAATTCTGGCCCCCATCAGGAATTGAACCACATTACAGATTGTGGAACAACATCAGGGATTCAAGGACCTCATCCACTTGAGAGATTCTAGTGCCTCATCATAGATTGAAATGCTACTTCAGGCATTTGGGACCTACAGTATAGAACTATTTATTGGAATCTAGAACAACATGCAGAAAATCTTTGGTGGTGCAGCAACAGAGCCTTAAAACGTCTCCCCACTACATGGTACAGGACGATCCGATGCAAAGAGAGAGAGGACGGAAAGAGGGAGGGAGGGGTGGAAGAGAACGAGGGCCTTACAATTACGGACTTTCATCCTCCTTTCATTCGGGAACTTAATCTTCCCCGGCCTTCGGGTAGAGCCGCCGCCTTGTTCGGAGAGGAATGCCGAGGCAGGTTTTACTGAAGTATGGATTGTACGGATTCCTGAGCGTGTTCTGGCTCTCACGACATACACGCAAACAAGGTTCTTGGCAAGCTCTATTCAGAACCTTCGAAGGTTTGAAGTTTCAAACCAGTTTTTCTTTTTCTTTCCGTGCTTTGTTTGTTAATCTCTCAGTGCACCGGTTTAAAGGTGAAAAGCATTCAGTGCATTTATGCCGCGAGTAAGCCGAGGTTATTACTGTAATCATACTGGCTTTTACTGTGTTTACGGAAGAGGCTATTATAACCTGCGTGGGTTTGTGAAGGGCCCTGACTGCCAGAGGCAGATAAAAACTTTGGGATGGAACACAGACCATCACCCCCCCCCCACCTCCTCCCCCTCCCTCTCCTCCCTCCCCCTGTCGTTGATGTTTGATTGCCGGGGCCTGGTGGTCAGACAATAGGAGTCCACAGAATGGGCCGCTTCCTTCCTTCCTGACGACTATTCTGCCTTGCTGAGCACAGAGAAAGGAGCCGGAGCTCCACAGCATCACTGGCCGGCTAAAACCAACAAAGAGAGAGACGCTCTGGGGGCTTTTCCAACTGCACCGCTGCCAAATCCTCCCCCACCACCTCCCACCCTCGCTCTCGCTCTTGGCAAAAAGAGAAAGCACACACACACTCACTCACTCCTTCTTTTCAGTCTTCCTCTGCTTTCCAGCAGAGACTCTCTTCAGAGCAGGATATTCTTCAAAGAAGCGCTTCTGTGTATGTCATTTCAATAAATATCCAAAAAATAACACAAACAGTAAAATGTTCATTTGAAGAAGTGATTATCTATAAAAAATGATCATATCAGCAAATTTTAATGAACCAGATTATCTGTACTAAGTTACATATGTGTTTTAGCCAAAAATACATGGCTTTATACATTTTTAAATACATTAAATTCATTATTCATTGTTCAAAATATTCTAATTTATTAAAAAATTGCTTGTTTATAATAAACAAATGATCTGTATTAATTTACTGTATATATCCTTTTTTTTGGTTTTAATTTTAGCCAAAAACACATGAAAATACTTTATTTGTTTATATCAAATACATTAATTGGCTTATCTTCATTGATTTGTTTATTTATTAAATATTATATGAACTATTTTTAGCTAAGAATAAAGGTCTCTAAAGGGTCACATCTAAAGTAGTTCAGTGGCGTCAGGCCAATGTTTTCATTAAATGGGCCTAAAACTGAACAGATCAGAGGAAGCACTTTCACTTCCTCACCTCACCTCAGGTTTTAGCCACCCATTTCATTCTTGTCTGCCTGCTGAGGTTCAGCCAGTCCTCTTTTGGAAAACGGTGTGGAAATGATGGACGTACCCCCCCTACCACCCACCCACCCCACCCCGCCCATCCAAACATCCTTCAGCAGAACAGCCCCAAACACAGCAGGCCCAAATTGAGTAACTTCCTTTCGACCCGGGTCAGCGATAACTTCAGATGACGGATTGCCGTCTTGTGCACGCCTGTGTGAGTGTGAGAGGCCTTCTGTTTATCGAGGTCAGCCCTCCCAGCTTCTCTCTGACCCTTTTCTGCTTCTACTAGCTGAAGAAATCAATATTTTCCCCATTGCTCTGGAGCTCTTTCTTTGTGTGCACTGAAGCTCTTTCAGACTGGTGTCACTTCTCCCTGCACTCCTAATCTATTCTTCTTTTGTGCCACCCATAACAACATGCTCAGCGCTCACACGCGAGCTGGCGAGCATGCGTGTGCGTGCTATCACTCGCATACACATTCGCAGAGTGGAAAGGCTCCCAGGGAATGCCAAGCAGGTAGCGGAGGAGGCGCAGGGGCCAACAGAGGCCGTGCCAGAGAGGATAAATGCAGCCGAGACTGAATGCAAAGTAAACTGTTAGGCCATTGTTATTCAAACTAACGTCTTTAACCCTCTACAAGGCTTTTCTGGCCAACTAACCCCCCTTCCCATCACTGCCCTCCTATTCACGGCTTAAAACAATGGCGTAGAGGGGCTACACAATCAAGCCATAGGATTTTTCAGCCTGAAAAGCTATGCCCGTCTGTCAGCTGCTAATACAAACATGCACCAACATGTAAAGCCTTGGTGCAGTAGTGCATCTCCTAGCCCTGGGCGATCAAGTATCAATGACACTCATAGGCAGTTTTTCCAAATAGTCCTTAATATATGATACACTGTGAGTGAACCCCAAGCTGACACAAGCATGGTTGTGAGCCATGAGCTAGCATTGCTTAGAAGAACACTAGTACTAGCAGTGCTAATAATAACGCAAAGTCTCATCCGGCGTCCAGTGTATCTGGTTTTTGTATTCCCTTTGGGCACTTTCCACCGCACGGAAGAGCTCGGCAAACAGCGGCCTGCCAACAGCAACAGTCCTGCCAGATAGCACTCCGCACGCTTCGGCAGCTAAACCAGGACCAGATGTTCCTCGCGGAAGTGGAGGCGGCCAGGATCTCCTGCCGGCATGGGAGGCCTGAAAAAAAAAACAAAAAAAAATACCCCTGGTGCTGCTTCTTCGCACAGGCAGGCGAGATTAAACTAGTCTTAGCAGTGCGTTAGGGATAGAAGTCAGACAATAAAGCCTAAAAGGAATTTTGATTGTAGAGTTGGATGCAAGAGGCTTGCAGTGAAGCCATGAAAGAGAAGTATACTTAAATAAACAAAGAGGAGGTCTTCTGCGTGGATATCATACTGTCATACAGGCACTCATTCTCCTGACCTTTTTATTTCAAAGGCAACAAAAGTTCTACAGTACATTAAAACAGGCCCTAGTACTAAACCCTGGAGTCCTGAGTGATGTGAAGCTCAATATCTGAGGTTTCCCACTTTACTGGGTGCCAAGCGTGCACCTATCAGGCACTTTCATCACCTCCCTTTCACACTGACCCGGGACACTCATGGATCCCTGCGCATGTTTTCCATCACCAAACCCCCGGGCAGTGAAACGCTAGCCTGACAGCAGATCCGTCCCATAAACAAAAGGCACAGAAGAAGCAGAAGATCCTCAACAATGGCTCCTTTGTAGCAAGATGTTACAAAGCAACAGTTTCTTTTTCAGTAGGACAGAAAGACACTGAGAAACAAGCATTTGTTTGATTTCAAAAAACGTTAATATATTTTCTAATTTATAGTGAACATACGCATCATACATGACACCCTTGTCAATCTTATTGGCAGCAACAAGAACATTTGTTGTACTCTCTCTCTCAAAAAGTTAGGGTGATATCTATAAGATGCTCTTGAAATAAATATTTCTTTATAAAATAATAAAACTTCAAATAAATATTCTTTACACTAAACAATGTGTTGAAATTAGAAAATAAAGTTTGTTTTTTTTTTTTTCTGAGGGTCACTGTACAATTTTACAAGTATAGCTGTAGGGATAATTCAGGTAAGGCTTCTGTAAGGCAAAGATATTTATAAAAATGATTGACATACATTCAAAATGAATGCACAACGCTAAATATGTATTATATATGTTTCATATATAAAGATCTGTCAAGGTGCCTCTGTTTTGGCACACTGCTTTTCACAGTTGAAATATTATATGTACAAAAATAAAAGATCTCTGAGAAAGGGTAATTTGCTAATTCACAAACTTTGTGGGTGCTATTCACAAAGGTTAGTCTGAAAAAGGCTATCAGTCGTGTTACTGAATGTCATTATTGCTAACATTCTGGACTTCCGTGTAACAAGAGATAAAGAAGGAAAAGACCATTACGCTCTGTGGAAGCGCTAGCTGAACATGGGGGATGTTTCATAAAGCAAGATTTGACAGTTAGCCAGACAGCTTAAACCCACAATCAAGCCTATTTAATAAGAGAGAGAGGTAAAGGTCAATCCTATTGGATAATTCTTACTTTTGGCTTAAATTGTCCAGCTTTACTGAAAAATCCTGCTTTGGACAATACCCCCTTGATGACAAGGAGGGACAAACAAAAAGAAACAAACAACTTCAAACACCGTTCTTCTCAGTCTGTCACCTCTCTCGGTCTACAGTGCCAAAACTACAATGTCAAAGAAAGGCAGAAAATCAAGAGTCATGCCCCGTTTTGTTTTTTTTTTTACTTAATATTCTTTTTGCAGCGTGAAACATGTGTGTCCTTGCAGCGGCATCCAGGCCGGTGGGCACGGTCGTGGCAGGCCTGGCAGAGTGCCAGGCAGCCTCGGGCTGGGAGGTAACACAGCAAGCAGGGCAGGATGAGTGCCAGCGCACCGGCAGCCGACCAGCGCACACAACAGTGCGACTGGTGGCAGGAGAAGGGCTTGTCGGCACAGACATCCTCGTCATCAGTGGAGCAGTGGTAGAACAGGGCCTTGAGGCAGCAGACACAGGTGAAGTAGTCAACAGTTGACTCGGCCGAACACAGGCATCTCCGTCCACAGACCCAGCAGGATGGGAGTGGCCTTGGACTCCTGCAGTCTTCACAAATGCAGCGATGGCAGTGTTCGCAGCGCTGCGAGTGTTGCTTCCCACTACCAGCAGTCGTATTCAGGGGCTTCAACTCCTCTTGCTTTGCTTCTGATCGCTTGGGTTGCACTCGCACTACTGCGGGTGGCTCACCTGTTGTCCTGCTTATGGTTCCTAGAAGCCTTTGCTCTGAGGAGTTGCTGCAAGAGCCCTCGCTGGTGCCACTTGTGGACCGGCTTGCGGCACTCTGGGGAGAGCGGGCACCCTGTGAAGAGTCCCGAGAGTCCCGAAAGTCCCTAGAGTCCTGAAGGTCCCTAGAGTCCCGAGAATCCTGAAAGTCCCTAGAGTTCTGAGTGTACTGAAAGTCCTCAGATTCCCGAGGCATGGTACCATCCTGCACTGCCCCCACATCCATTGAGGGGCCAGAGGGCCGCAAGTCCACAGTCCGAGAGTAGCCTGAGGTGGCCACCGGCCCCTCTGTGTACTCATTGCTGGTGTGAATGGTCCGGATCTGGTGGAGCGGGAGCACCAGGGCCTCCCGAGCCTCCTCTCCGTCGCCACCTTCCGGCGACCCAGTGCTGCCGCCACTTTGAGCTCTCGTCTCCATCTGTGCTCTGAAGAGGGGACTCTCCGGCACACCGGGAACACATCTGAAGTCCTGCAGGAGGAGGACGAGAGTTAATGTGAGCACAGGAATGTCAAACCCAATAGAAAGTCTCCACACAGATCTATGCAAATCACCATTAGCTTAGCCAACAGAAATGCCTAATAAACATGTTCATGCAAATCAAACGTCCCCACACATACACACACTCTCCATTGTGCAGTAAATCCTTGGTACGGATGATCATCAAAGCGGCTACTCCATGCCACCTGTTGGCCGTCTTGCTCACACCTTCAATTATTGTGATCCTGGCACTGGGTTTCCTCTCTATAACCTCACTGCCTTTAATTAAATGAGTAGAAATGTTTCCCTCTATCATTTTCTGTAGGTGTGCCACCTCTCCACGACTCTGCTAGTCTACAAGGCTAGTCTATGGACCAGGAAAGCTGTGATGTCTATGAAGAGTGCCTATAAGTGATGCTAGTGCTACAGTGCTTTTGAGAACTCTCCATTTCACAAAATACACATACTTTGACATTGACCTGAATCTTATGTCTGTCACACAGCTTGAATATCTTTCCAACTGTTAAATATGAATATAAATTATAAAATAACTCCAGGTTAAACTAGAGATGATCTCACTGACCATTGTTCTGCATCATTTGTGGAACTTCCCTGTGTAAACCTAGCATGCCCAACATCTGCACAAACCTCTGGGCTAACTGACCAGTGGCTACAGACCAATGATTTACTCATTTTTTTGTATATATTGAGTATTTAAGCTGAGTTAATGCCTACATAGATCACTTTATGATAATGTAAATTACTGATACTAACCTAAAGATATGGCCAACAGGACACTTTTAGGTCTAGACCTTAAAAGCCACCTGAAAGATCTACGGGTGGCTGCAACTTTAGCTTTCTGAAATGCCTTTTGACTGTAGGAATGACCAAGCAAATTAATAACATGGCAGTACTAGTGATAATAGTTCTGGACAGGGATTAAGCCTAGTCCTGGAAGATACAGCATTCTGAATGGAGATGCTTCATTAAAAGCAAACTGTAGACCATGGCTACGTTTAATCTCTATCCCAAAATGAATGTCTAATATTAATGATCATAATACATAAATGTAATAATACTTCCAATATTTCCAATACTAAAGTTACTATAAACAACAGTGTTGTGTACTGTTAAATACCTTAAATTATCAATATTTGTAGCAAGCAATAACAATAATATTATTACCACTTTAAATGATTTTAAATGTTAAAACCTGTTAACTGTTCAGTACTTTAAAATGCTTATGTACTGCACTCAACCAAGCATATTACCTGGAAATTAACTAGTCATAGTTAGCAAGATTGCGATATTAATGTCATGACTAATTATATTTTTAATATTATTCCCACTTTATTTGGATAGTCCCTGTAGATAATCTGATGATAGATCTATTGGGTAAGAGTAGCGTTAGGGCTAGAATTTGGACAAGGGATAGGTTTAGGATAAAGGCTAGAGTTAGATTTGAGTTTTAGCTTGAAGTTAGGGACAGGACCAGAGAAAACTAAATATAGATATATATATACATAAATATAGAGACGGAAATAGATATTTAGTTGAATGTAACTTTAACGCAAAGTTAAAAGCGACTACAACAAGCTATCCAAATCGATCATCATACTATTACTACTATCAAAATTACTAACACATGCACCAATGCTAATACTAATATTACTACTAATAACGCTGTTCAGTACAGTTCTAGACTTTAAATGTTCAAAACTGTCAATAATGCTCATAAACTGCATGTGGGAATGACCAAGCTTAATTAACCTGGAAATGAGCTGTTTTAGTTAACGATATTACAGTAGTAATGCTCTAAATACTTAATTGTTATCAACATTATTACAACTAATACCAATTACATTCCTTGTACCAATACTAATAACAATATTACTAATAGTAACATTGTTCAGTACTGTTCAGTACCTTAAAATGACTTCAAGTGTTAAAACGTGGTGTTGTCCAAGCATCTTTACCTGAAAGCAAACTTTTCTTAGTTTACTACATTGCAATAGTAATGTTATGACTGGTTAATAATGCTATTGCTAATCTTAATAATACTGACGTCTGCAAAAGTTTGGGTGCCCAAGTCAAATGATATGTTTTGTTAATATTCTAAGTGAAAATACGTTAACACACTTCTACACAATTTCTGTTTATTTGCTGAGTTTAACATATTGTGTGGCCTGTGCAAAAGTTATGTCGTATTTTATATTTTATGTTTTTTTTCGATATGTTAAACTCAGAACATGAACAGAAATTGTGCAGTAAACTTTTAGAAGTTTCCTGAACAGAATGTTTTAACTTCCTTTCGCTAAGAAAATCAACAAAACATGTAATCTGATCAGGGGTACTCATATTTTTGTACGTACTTGTATCAATACTGTACGTATACAGTACTGTACTACTAATAACATTATTCTGTACCATTCACCACTTCAAAATGCTCATATACTGCAGGCTGAGAATGACCACCTGGAAACAAACATTGTAATAATAATGCTATAACTACTTACAATACTGTTGCTAACAGTAAGACTACTAAAACGTAAACTAAGAAAATACTAATATTGCTAGTCATAACACTGTATTATTATTCAGTGCTTTTAAATGCTTATGTATTGCATGTGAGAATGACCACCTCGAAAAGAACTATTCTTGTTTAACAACATTGTAATAATAATGTTATTACTACTTATAATGCTGTTACCAATGTTATGATTAGTGATGCCTGTACTTATACTAATACTAATATCATTACTGATAATGTTTAGTACTACTCAATACTTTTAAAACGACCACCTGGAAATTAACTATCCTTAGTTAACATCACAAAAGAAATGTTATAAGTGGTCATAACACCTTTATTAACACTATGCTTACTGATACTTGAACCAAACCAGTACTAACACTATTACTGTTTCGTGCAGTTCAGTACTTCAAAAGGCTTAGACACAGCATGTGGAAATGAACACCTGGAAATGGACTTTTCTTAGTAAACATTGTAATAGTAATGTTACAACAGCTTATAATATGATTACTAAAAATAAGCTTACTAATACTAATTTTACTACAAATAACATTTTTAATACTATTCAATACTTTTAAATTCTTATGTACTGCATGCAGGAATGAACATCTGGAAATGAACTATTCTTAGTAAACATTGCAATAGCAATGTTATAATCACTTATAACACTATACCAATACTAAGCTTACTAATATTTAGCAGTACTCATATTACTATTACTACTCGTAACATTGTTTAGTACTGTTTGATGCTTTTAAATGCTTATATACTTCATGTGGGAATAATCACTTGGAAATGGCCTATTCTTAGTTAAGATTGCAATAACAATGTTATAACCACTTATAATAGTATTATTAATACTAAGCTTATTAATACCAACACTACTATTACTAATGAAAAAAGTACTATTAAATTCTTATTTACTGCAGGTGGGAATGACCACCTGGAAATGACTCATTCTTAGTAAACATGGCAATACCGACTACTTACAGTACTGTTACCAATATTAAGATTATTAATACTTGGACCAGTACTAATATTACTCCTAATAACACTGATCAGTACTGTTCAATACTTTCAAAGGCCTATATACTGCATATGGGAATGGTCACCTGGAAACAGTGCAATAGTAACTATTTATAATAATACAATTAATTGTGCTAATGCTAATTCTAATATTGCTAGTAATAACACTTTAATAGTGTTCACTACCATTACTAATACTTCTCGTAATACTGTGACTATGATTAGTACTACTACTAATAATAATTTGCCAACATTAATATTAGCACTAATTTGACTGTTCCAAATATGAGTACAACCACCAATAAAAGCCAAATGTTTGATCAGGCTTTTTATTCAGTGTTTGTAAACAATAATAAAAGTCCTTTTCTTTGCAGAGGAACAACAGCAGGCCTGCAC
This sequence comes from Colossoma macropomum, assembly GCF_904425465.1. Taxonomy (NCBI): domain Eukaryota; kingdom Metazoa; phylum Chordata; class Actinopteri; order Characiformes; family Serrasalmidae; genus Colossoma; species Colossoma macropomum. Next base: position 718,728 of record NW_023494825.1, on the reverse strand, counting down.
TCTGCAGCTCGAGCTGAATGCAAAAGCCCAGCAGAGAACTTTTCACAGAACGCTGACCACATTAATAGCAGATGATGCAACTTCTGCTGGACACCAGCATCCAAACCATCCAAACAAGACCACAGTGACCAGACTAGGGTCCAGACTGTTGACTGCATGCAGAAAAACACCTTAATCCCATTATGAACCCCACATATGGACGGTGCATGACTGTTTGGGGCAGCCAAGCGTGCATGTGGCCCTCCGTCCACCTCCGAACGCACGAGCTAATCAGAGCCACAATAACTCCAGCATGCACGAGCTAATAAACGTGGAGCGCGAGAGCCGCGAGTCACGTCCGCAGGCGCACGAGAAAGTGGCCCGCGCGCAAGTTGCACGAGTCGTTTCTTTTATTTACACAAAAGCAAAGCAGAAGAGTGTTGAATGGAAAACGAGGCGACTCACCGTGATCTCAGCACTTTCTCTCCTCTTCTGTAGTTCTGCTTAAAGAGTAAATCCAAAGTCGCGAGGCTCGCCCTGGACAGCGTTCAGACCTCCGTCCATTCATAAAAAAAAGCGCAGAGCGAAAAAACAAACAAAAAAAAACACACAAAAAACGAGAAAAACAGACTCGCGGGGGGCGTAAACTTTTTCACGCGACGGGAGCAAAGAGGTCCAAAGCGGAGAGGAGAGGAAAGTCGCGGTTTGTTTATTTGTTTGTTTATTTTCTGTGATGAACGAGAAAGAAAAGTGCGGGAAAAACGAGGACACAACGCGCCGCAACGACCAAAAACAACAACAATAAAAAAGTGCGAGTCAAGAACGTGCTCGCTCCGCTCGTGCGCGCGCGGCCGGGGACTTTTAACACTTTTTCCCCCCTCTCGTCTTCTCGTCCTGTTTGTGTGTGTGCGCGTGCGTGTATGCGAGTGTGTGTTTTCTTCCCTCTTCTTCTTCTTCTTCTTTCCGGAGAGGAGGAGGAGGAGGAGGAGGTAGGGTTTATGCTGTAAATGGCGTCATGTGGGAGAGGAGGAGGAGGAGGAGGAGGGTGAAGGGTGCGTGTGGAACAGAAGAGCTGTTGTCCCAGAGGATATATCGCATCCGGTCTCGCCTCATTGGCTCTCCAAAGACTCGCATTCACTCCCCTCCTCCTCCCTGTGGGCCTGGGGAAAGAAAAAAAAAGAAAGAAAGAAAGAAAAAAAGAAAGAAAAAAGAAAGAAAAAAGCTAAAAGAGCCTCCTACTCTGCAGTGCAGTGGGACGCGCTGAAAATGTGAGCAGGAGAGGAAAGGAGTTCAGAGCAGCTCTGAGTTTAGAGCTTTTCAAACGGCTAGAAATGAGAAATGCGCGATGCATGGGTTGCATTGGTGTGCAACAGGTTCACAAAGCGTGTTGCAGAACATTTAGAACGTTTCAGGAAGAAAGTTGTATGATAACCATGTTACAAGACGTCCAGATTGTTGTTTGCGTGCTTAACAACAGCTAGAAGTGTGCGCTGCATGGGTCGCATTATATGCATTACTGCAATCATATAAAAGTTTGAAATGTTTTAAACATTTAAACATGTGAATTGTGAAGTCGGTTATATGCAACAAGTTCAAGAAGTTAAGATTGTTGCTTTTAGTGCTTCTGAAACAGTAGAAGTGTGCGCTGCATGGGTCGCATTATATGCATTATATGCATTATTGCAATAATGTGCACGTTTGGCATATTTCAAACATTTCAACACACATGAAATAAGAAGACAGCTATATGCAAGACGTTCAGATTCTTGCTTTTAGTGCCTTTCAAGCCGCAAGGAATGTAAAATCTGCGATTGCGTGCATTAATTGCAGTGATATACGACAGTTCCAAATGTTTATAACTTTGCTTTTGAAGGTTTCATGAGGAAACGGACGTGATAGGCATAGGTTATGAAGTATGCATGGGTTGCAACAATATGCAAGAAGATCCGAATATCTCTGCTGTTGGTGCTTTAGTGCTTTTTCAGAAATGTGAAATGTGCAGTGCATGAGTTGCGGATATTGCAACAATACACAAGAAGTTGAGAATCTGTGCTTTACTGTTTTTAAACATCTAGAAATGCAAAATGTGCAATGCATGGGTTGCAACAAGTTAGAACATTTTGGGAGAATATTTACATATGCATGGTTTGCAAAATATGCATGGGCTGCAATGGTATACAATGAAGATTAGACTGTTGCTTTTGGTGCTTTTACAACAGCTAGAAATGTGAAATTTGCAAAAAATTAGCTGCAATTATGCGCATGAGTATATAACAATATACAAAGAGTTCAGTGTTTAGCTTTTACTGTTAATCAAACATCTAGAAATATCAAACATGCAGTGCATGGGTTGCAGTAATATACATATAGTTTTATAAAGAGGAAATTGCAACAAGTTGAGAGCATTTGTTTTGGTACACTTCAGCTAACTGCACAAATTGCGTGGTACGCATGAGTTGCAACACTATACAAGAAGTTAAGAAAGTTTGCTTTACTGTTTTTCAGATGGTCGGAAAGGTGTGAAAATGGGTCGCAAGTTGAAAATGTTTTTTGATGCATTTCAACAAACATTGACAATACGCCCTGCACAAATTTGCATAATATGCATGGGTCACGAGATGTTCTGAAGGCCTCTGCCTTTGTAAGTGTCACTTCTGAAAATGTGCACTGGAAGAGCTGCAATCATATCCATGAATTGCAGTGATGTGCCAGATGTTTAGGATGTCTGTTTTAGTGCATTTCTGCAGCTGTGGAGCATGTGCACTGGACAAATTGCATGGGTTGAGTGGTATGCATGGGTTGGAATGCTATGCGAGGAGTTCAGAAGGTCTCTGCCTTCATAAACTTCAGCAAACAGGTAAACATGTGCACTGCACACATCTCTGCTGTGGAGCTTTTCAAATGATGCAGTGGCAGTGTGTGCATGAATTGGGAAATGCAACAAGTTCAGGGCATTTGTTGTGGGCTACTTCAACAAACCGCAGAGCATGTGCACAGCATCGCAGGCTGCAAGGATAGGAAAGAAGTTCAGAAATAAAAATCGACCAGCTGGAATATGCACTGCACAAGTTGCATGATATGCATGGGTTGAGTGGCATGCATGGGTTGCATGTAGTGTTGGGCAATATGTGCACATCATCTTAGTATTAAGATCATCTTAACTGGTGGAGAGGGTGTTCAGTGTGATGCACAAGAATCGTCTTCATGCTAAGATGGTTTTAGGAAACCCAGTCCAGATCATCGCAACTCATGCAGTGCATCTGTTTACTAAAACCAGGGCATAATTTGAAATAAATTGAAATTATGCTCTAGTTGAAGCCATACGCAAGCAGTTCAGAAGATCTGCCTTGCAGCTGGATCGTGGACTACACAGATTGCATGACATGCAGGGAGTTCAGGATGTTTTAGTAAACAGATGCATTGCATGAGTTGTGATGATCTGGGCTGGGTTTCCCAAAAGCATCTTAGCATGAAGACGATTCTTGTGCATCACAATGAACACCCTCTCTATCAGTTAAGATGATCTTAACACTAAGATGCATTTGGGAAACTGGGCCTTTTTTTTTGCTTTAGTGCTTTGGTGCTTTTCAGACAGCTGAGTTTGGGCCTTTCAGGGGATGCAGTTATACATGTGAGCTTTAAAGTTCAGTGAAGTTCAGCAAAGGCATCAGTTGGTCTTAATGCACCCCAATGCTCCACTGATGATATGGAGTATGCAAAAGTTTTGGCACCCCTGGTAAAATTCAAAGTTCTATTATTTTTCTAAGAGTAAACAAGTCAAAAAATGTTGTCTGTGAAAAAGTATTTTCCCCCCTGTAATCCATGTGTTATTATCTTATTATTACTGATATTGACCTACTATTACTGTTATTAACTTATTACATTATTTCCATTTTTTTATATGACTGTAGGTAATAGACATATATATATATATATATATATATATATATATATATATATATATATATATATATATATATACACACTGCTTGTCAAAAGTTTAGTGAGTTGAAAAATGTAGAGTTGGAACACGATCATTCTATCATCCTAATTACTATGTGTTCCTCATTAAAAGTGAATTAGTCAAACGCCTGTCCTCATTTGTGCAGCTCAACGACTCAAGTGTGTTGTAATAAGGGGCGGGGCCTAAATGGCCCTTCTGTCGGGCGGTGAATATTTCTGACTGGAGTACTGTAGTGTTATTTGGATAGTTTTTATGTCTTTATAATTTATATAAAATGTGGAAAAAAGTACAAAACAAGAAAAGCAGTAAACAATAAATAATACCTGATAATACAATAAATAATATAATAGAATAATATGTGTAATATAATAAAGTACATTTAATATAATAAAATAGTATAATACAATAGCTATATTAATACTTTATTAAGAATTTCCAGGTAATAATACACTTATTCAGTCCTATTCGCAGCATGAGAGCGACCAAATACACAACATATGATTCAGATACTGACAGTATGAATCCACAGCTAAACCAGGCCTAAGTGTGTAGCCTTTGTATGGCCATGTAACCTTGTGACCTTGCATTATAATCCAAGTAACACTATGGTTTGTTTTGCAAAGTGAAAAATCACCCTGTATAATTACTGTGTGTAAGTTTACAGACTCAAGGCCAGATATCAGTGGCTGATGATCATATTGCAGGGTTTTTACTGAACTCTGTTACTTCATGACCTTCAGTGATTTGGCCTTATTCGAGGCCTGCATGCATTCATCATGCATTCACGACAATTCCCATCAGTCCCAGGATTCCCAAAAACTGTTTGAGGCTCAAACAGTTTGGGCTACTGTTTGAACACTGGGCAGAGAAGAAGTGGGTGTGCTGATGCCCTCTAGTGGCACAAATGCTGCACAGCAGACTCAACCAATAACCTGCAGTACCATTTCTGATAATCTAAATAGACTACATCTGTTCTACATGCAGGTATATGAATGTATAACTCTTTAAATCTGATTTGATACCATAAAAATATAACTGTAATTAGATTTCCATGGTGTAATATTACTTAATTCAATTCAAGTTGAGTTGCATTGAATTAGGCCTGCTGGGGAAGGAGTTAGTAACAGTGTGACCAAAAAGGTCAACAACAACAAGGAATTTGACCAAGGGTGCCCTAACTTTTTGATACAACTATGTCCCGTTAGGATACAACATGACTGATGACTGCTACCAAAAAAATCAAGAAAACAGAAATGCCACTTACAGCAACCATTGGAATAAACTAGCTGTAAAATATGTAAATTAATGTGTATATATTATTTTTTGTTGATTAAGACTTGCATGCACATAATTATTGTTTTGAATTATATATGTCATATTGTTAATTAAATTCATAAAATTTTATAAGGCATATTGTTTAATACTGTTTTGTTGTTTTCCTCATTGGATTTATTGAAGTTTTTTCCTGAGCAAAAATAATGAAGTATTAACTCTTAATTTAACTCATTCATTCATACAAACATAATAATATAAGTGGGGTAGGGAGGGGGTCCAAGCAGAATGTCCCCTAAGATCCCAAATGTTCATCATTTGAGTCAGTAAATTTGCTTAATTATACAGAAATTTGGAAAAATCTATGAAATGTCCATATTAAACAGAAGTAATAGTACAACGCTATTTCCAAAAGCTGTTTCTCAAGCTGAGACACTGTGCAACATGTAAATAAAGACAGAATCCAATGATGTTTAAATCATTAAAACCCCATATATTAAATTGAAAATAGTCAAAAGACAACATATCAAATGTTGAAAACAAGAAATTTTACTGTTTGTTGAAAAATATTTGCCCATTTTGAATTTGGTGCCTGCAACATGTTTCAAAAAAGTTGGGACAAGTGCAACAAAAGACTGATAAAGTTGTGTAATGCTAAAAAAAATCTGATGAAACATCTCACCACTGATTAAGTTAATTGGCAACAGATCAGTAACATGATTGGGTATAAAAAGATTATCTCAGAGAGGCGGAGTCTTTCAGAAGTAAAGATGAGGAGGGGTTCACCACTCTGTGAAAGACAGCGTGGGCAAATTATTCAAGAAAAACATTTTTCAACATAAAATAGCAAAGAACCTGGGTATTTCTTCATCTACTGTACATAATAACATTAGAAGATTCAGAGAATCTGGAGAAATCTCTGAATGCAAGGGACAAGGCCAACAACCAGCGTTTGCTGGCCATGATTTTCAGGCCCTCATATGTTACTGCTTTAAAAACAGACATGATTCTGTAGTGGAAATCACTGCATGGGCTCGAAAGCACTTCAGAAAACCACTGCCTGTGAACACAGTTCATTGCTGCATCCACAAATGCAAGTTAAAACTTTACCATGCAAAGAAAAAACTATATATAAGCAGGATCCAGAAACGCCGCCGCCTTCTCTGGGCCCAAGCTCATTAAAGATGGACTGAGAAGAAGTGGAAAAGGATTCTGTGGTCTAACAAATCAAAATGTGAAATTCTTTTTGGAAATCATGGATGCCACATATTTCAGGCTAAAGAGGAGAGGGACCATCTGGCTTGTTATCAGTGCACAGTTCCAAAACCTGTATCTGTGATGGTATGGGGGTGCATTAAGACCAAACCATTAATTCAAAACAATGTAAACCACATTCTACACATATTACAACAGCATGGCTCCATAGTAAAAGAGTCCAGGTGCTAAACTGGCCTGCCTGCAGTCCAGACCTGTCACACATTAATTGCATTATGAATCAAAAAAATATAACAGACCTTAAACTACTGAGCAGCTGAAATCCTTTATCATGCAAGAATAGGAAAACATTTCACTTTCAGAACTACAGCAGTCAGTCTCTTCATTTCCCAAACGTTTACAGAGTGTTTGATAAAAGAAGATGTGATGGAAAACAGTGATAAACATGCCTCTGTCTCAGCTTCTTTGAAATGTGTTGCTGGCATCTGTCTTTATATTACGTTCAATTAAATTGCATATCATTGCATTCTGTTTTTATTCACCTTTTACACAGTGAGTATATAAATTGTAGGCTTTGTCTGAACATGATGGTCAATTTAGATGTACAGTGTGAGTCACCAAAGAATAAGATGTCTAAAATTGCACATGTTTGGTTTTAGAGGACATTCAACTACAGCTCAGCCTACCAAACTTAAGACTCCAACAAGATGTAAAACGCAAAACGTGAACTCCTCAGATACGTCAGAAATGATTCCTGCTGTTGCTGTGCTGCAGAAACTGTTGTTGAAAGAGACAGATAAGAAACAAAACTATGAAATAAACTTTACTTACAGCTGTACAGAATTACTTTACTGACATGGGGCAAAACCTGCTCTTTTCCACTGCAGCGCTACTCGATCAAAGGTAACTAAGGTAGCATAGCTAGCTAATGCACTTAATTTAAAATCAGCTAGATTTTTGTTAATATTATTGCTGCTTTATTAAAATTATTATGAAGGAAATTAAGAAAATAAGCTCTTAAATGTGCTATTTTTTATAGCTTTTATCATTTGAATTTATTGCTGATTTAAAACTACCAACTCCACCGAAAAATCTGGGAAAATAAAACCATGATAAGTTATTTGAAAACACAGTTCTATGAATCAGATTAAACGAATGCGTCAATATCATTTTATCAAAGAATCAATTCTGAGAGATCTAAGTTTTATATCACTCTTTCCTCTGTGCTGATATAGTGTTTGTGTGGTTGTGTTGCTTGGTGTGACGGAGCTGTAGCTGTTGTTGAGGTTGGCACATGCACAGGTGTTTGGAACAAAACCACAAACCACACGGTGTCAATCTGCTCTCAGAGAACACGAGTTCACCACCCTGCCAACACTCCAACACAAACACCCCGAGAGAACCAAAAGGAAAGTGTATGATTGCTCAGACAAAAATCACCCAGTCCCCCTCCTTATTCCACACGTAGTCGATCAGTCTAGGCATGCTTGGTGTCTGAAGTTTGCTTCTTTAGTTTTAGCACTGGAGCTACAAGGCTAATGTAGCTAACAAGTACTGGAAGATAATGAACACTAGATAGCATGGTGCTAACTGCATGCCTAAATCATCACATGCTTGCCTCAAACTAGGTTGAGCTGTTCAGAAGTCTCTAGACTTGACTATCTTGTTTCTGACACTCACATACAGTCATTTGCAAAAATTTGTGCACCCCTGGTCAAGTGACATAATCTGTTGATTTTGTAAGTGAAACTGAAAAAAAATGCCGCAAAGGTAAAATACACTGATGAGCCGAAACATTTTGACCACTCACAGTACAACAAATGACGTTGATTATCTCATAACAATGGCGCAGATCAAGATCTGGGATATGTTAGACGTACGTGAACAGTCGGTTTTCATAGCTGACATGGATGTGGGAGAAATACGTAGATGTGAAGACCTCAGTGACTTTGACAAGGGCCACACTGTTACAGCAAGCATGTCTGAAACTCCCGGTCAGTGCTGGTGAGTACCTACAGACAGTGGTCCAAGGAGGGACAAACCACAAACTGTGGACTGGGTGGAGGGATTGAAGAAGACCACATGGTCCGATGATCCCATTTTCTTTTACATCACATGGACGGCTGGGTACAGCTGGTGCACCATTTAACTGGGGAAGTGATGGCACCAGGATGCACTGTAGGTGGAAGACAAGCAGGGACAGGGAGTGTGATGCTCTGGGTGATGATTGGCTGGGAAACAGTAGCTCTGGGCATTCATCTCAATGTCAATTTGACACATTCCACCTACCTAAACATCAACACTCCTTCATGCTGATAGTATTTTCTGATGGTAGTGGCCTCTTTCAGCAGGATAATGACCTGCCAAGCACATTGTTCACAATGGTTTGAGGAACATGATAAAAATTCAAGGTGAAAAAAATCACAATATGGAACTGGATTCATATCACGCATCCTTATTAAACTGTTTAAACTTCAGATGAAAAGCTGGATAGCGAGAAGTGGTTTCGGCATGCATCTCATTTCTGGCACTCCTCTGGGACTCTGAAGTAGATCCTTGGCAAACCTGCCTTCTTCTTCTTTGAGGAAGAAATGAATAACAGCTCCGTCTCTCTTCCCCAGCACTTCCTCCAAAAACTCCTCTCCAGATGGAGCACTTTACATACTGGATGGAAAAAAGAGAAAAGTGAAGAAATACAGATGTGGAGGGAACGTAAGCAAAGCCAATGATGTTAGTAAACATCTCTGAAAAAGATTTATTTAGCTGTTTTCAAACTTTCCGCCCATTATTCTAGGTTATTTTGATGATTTTATTCTGTCTTTTACAGTAGTAGTACAGGGAAAGTTTGTGGGGGGGCCTAGGTCTCCTCACTTAGAAGATCCCCACTGCTTTATATCAGCTTACAAAAACAAACTGTGAAAACTATCCACACTTCGTCACAAAGACAAGATAAAACGGACAACTGCAGCTTTGCTCATATCAAAGAAACACAAACAACAAACAACTGCCCCAATAAAAATCATATCTGGATCATTTTACCAAATCTTTTCAAAGTCAGACTTTCAACTGATCTTTTGCTTTGAGTGACCCCAAACCTTAATTATGGTTATTTGATTAAATCAAGTGATTCAACATTCCATTTTGTCTCTACCAAAACAATCATAACTCTGTTTTGAGAGTTCTTAAAAATGCAGCCAGTACATGACCAGCTGTGAACAGCTGTTCACACATAAAATCATCATATTTATCATTAAAATACAAAAAATTACTTAACTGCAGAACATCTGTGTTTCGGTGGTGACAATTCCTAATGTTCCACACTGATTTTCAGACTTTGGGACACATTTACTTCAAAACAATGGGATCTAACTGCTCACCATGTGGCCATGAGGGACAGGGATGCAGCCTCACTTCCTGCTCTAAAAGGCAGGGCGTGGCTAAAATAAGGCTCCGCCGACAGACTAAAACTCTTAGTGTTTCAGCAGTGATATGAAAACATGGACTAGCATTTTTTTGAATAAAGTTTTATTTAAAAATTAAGCTCATGATAAATCTAAATCTTTCAACTGCATTTTAAAAGAATTCGAAAAGATCTTCAAAAAATGTAAGAATTATTTTCACAAGTATATCCTTGTATAAAAATATATTTGCAAAAATATATTCCATCAATGTCATTAAAGAAAAATGACCTCTTAAAAAAAAGAGACTGACAAAGCTCTCCTTAGGTCACCGAATTTCAGAAGATGCCACTGACGTAGCTGATGTTCACACAGCTGCATGCCACCTTTGGTCACCAACCATCACTGGTGACCAGTGGTAAAAGAGACTGGCCATAGAGAGCTTTGTCAGTTTCTTATATTCATTAAACCTCTTTGCATAGTCAGCTACAAAGCTAAATATGCCACTTGGTGATGATCATCCTCACTATAGTGATGTTCCTGGGACATTATGCTTCCTAGCTGACCCCTCAACTCCAAACCTTCCTCTAAAATCAAAACTTGAAACTCAGCCAATGCTTGACAGCCAATCAGAGGATGTGCCAAGGCACTAGGTGTTTTCTTTTTCCATCCACTTTCCTCGTTTCTGTTGAATATTAATGTTGAATAAGTATAAGAGCTGTAAAGTTGAGTGAGTTCTAATTTAAAAGATGTACATCACTTGATGACAGTGTAATATATCATCATTCTTAATTTAAAGGCATGACCAGGCAGCCATTCGCAGACTTAAGGCTTACAGAGTTAATGATATAAAATTTGCAATAGTTCTATGGTAGTTTCCCAAAATTGAGCTATTAGAAAAATCTCTTTTCTCTGGAAGCCTTAAAGTCTTTTGCGCAGAAAGAGACTGAACATTCCCACCTGAACAACAAGCCAGTTATTCTGACAAAAGGACATCTAATAGTATTCTCGGCTATGTGACATACTTTTACCCATTTTTGTAGAGAACAGTATGTCACACAGTGTCAGAAACTACATAATCAAGTCCATCAGAGATTCAGACATGCAGTAGCACCTTGCCTATTGGTGGGGTATAGGCTCCCACTTAATGATAACTACATTGGCCTTGTAGCTCCAGAGCTTAAACTAAAGAAGCAAACTTCAGACACCAAAAAATGTCCTGGCTGATCGGCTACATTTGGGGTAAAGGGGGGGTGGACTGGTTAAATTAGAGTTTTTGCTAACTTTCACATTGAAAAAAACAAGCCAAGTGGGGTAAACATTGAATACATTGGAGCCTGGTTGTCCACTGTCAGCTTTTTACTTTGTATATAATTTATATGCTGCCTTTTTTTGTGCACAAGTTTTTGGAATTCAGAAATTCTCATGAAAATGTATTAAAGGAACTCTTTCCGTCGTCTGGGTTCAGACTCCTTCCACACACACACAGACACATTTCCACATTTCCACACTTCCAGACTCTCTCTTTGGCTCCAGTGCTTGATTGGCCTGGTGGTTTATAGCCAAGCTTTGTTTTCCGAATAGCAGTGGTTAAGTCCATTAGTTGAACTGCCATATCCCGGTGTAATTCAGTATATAAAGAAAAAAACAAAGCACCCGGCTCTCCGCCAGCTGGATATCACCACGAGGAACAGAACCACGGGCGATTTGGAGCCATCAGAGCTAAATTGAGATAGATCTCCAGTGTGTGAGGTTGAGTCTCATTAGGAAACATGCACAGATGGCGGCAGAGAGGGAGCGCAATCTCCGCTCTAATTCAACCCCTATGGAATGAAATGGGATTTTTGAGGGAAGTGCGGCAAGGCTGAAGTTTCGGACCTGGGGGTAAATATGACGGATTGTTGTGTCAGAAACATGCGACGGAGAGGATGTGGTAGAGTGAATGAGCAGGAAATCAGTCCATTTATGACCGTTAGAGGTTCACACCCAACGTCTGGCCTCGGGTCAACTTGGTTCTTTAGGGTTTTTGTACTTCAGCAAAAGTGATTTGGAGCAAGGCACACCTAGAGCACCGGACAAGGACTGTGACGCATCTACTACTAGAGTTATTCTTTATTTGTACTTTTTTACACATTTTACATAATACAAAGTTTACAATATTTACTCTAACCCAGTGTTTATGGAACAATGTGAACAGTTTTCAGTCTTTTACAGCTTAATTAACATCTCGGATTTTCTCATTTGATCTCAATGGGAGATTTAAGACTCACACGCCAGAGACTTAGGACTTGACTCAGACTCACATCCCAGAGATTCAAGGCTCGACTCAGATTTACACCCTTATGATTTGAGACTTGACTTACACTTGTATCTCAAAGATTTGAGACTTGACTCAGACTCGCATCCCAGAGAACTGAGACTCAAGTTGGATTCCTACACTGAGACTCGAGACTTGACTCAGGCTTGCATCCCACAGATTCGACTTGGATTCCCACAACAGAGATTCAAGACTCGACTCAGACTCACACTTCAGAGACTTGGGACTCATCTTGGAATCGCACCCCAGGGACTCAGGATTTGACTTAGACTTGCACCCCAGAGATTTAAGTGTCAACTCAGACTCACATCCCAGAGACTCAAGACTTGACTTGGATTCCCACACCAGAGACTTGAGGCTCAACTTGGACTTGCATGCCAGAGAATCGAGACTCGACTTGGACTCTCATGCTAGAGACTCATGACTTGACTCTGACTCGCATCCCAGAGTCTCGAGACTCAAATCAGACTCACATCCCAGAGACTCAAGACTCAACTCTGACTTGCATCCTAAAGACTTGAGACTCAACAGTGACTCACACCTCAGAGGCTCAGATCTCACCTTAGACTCACATGAAACAACTTGTGAACATCTCAGCTGTTCGCTTATTTAAAGAATTCTGATTATTGGAAGTTGCAGTATTTGTTTGCCACATCATACACACTTAGAAAAGACGATATTTCAAGGTATCTAGTAAATAAAATGGTTCTATATAGAACCACGAACACTCAAAGAACCCTTTGCATGATAAAAGAGTTCTTTGCATCCCAAAATCATTATTCCGATTGATGGAGAGTATATTGTATATGGTTCTATATACGACCAAAAAGGGTTCTTCTATTTTCACAAGCTTGACATCGTAATAATAACCATATACCACACATTCTACATCAATCTGAAGAACCAATTCATGATGCAAAGAACACTTTAATCATGCACTGGTTCTTTTTGGTATTAATGGCTCTCTATAGAACAATTTTCTTTACTAAAGAACCTTTAAAGAACCATCTTTTGAATGGTGTAGTATTAAAAAGCACTGACCTTTAATAACATTGAGCATCATTAGTAGTTTTTACTGTACTGTAGGCTGACCTACGATGATCTCCGACACTGAGGCTGGTTGCAGAGCACCAATTTCTAAACGTACAATGTTTACTTGTGTGTACTTGTTCGCTAACTCAGTTGCGGCGCCAGGGTGCGAGTTTAACGCTGATTTCTCACGAGGCCGCAGCCGAAAAGAAATGTAATTGCAGAATCTGCTTCTTTCTTAACGGCCGGCTTCAAGGGCCCCCTTCAATATTGCATTTCGGTGTTGTAAGTAAATGCAACTTCTGGCTGATTTATGAAGTCTGCTCCACTTCGTAGTGAATATTTTATAACACCCAAAGTGGCAGGAGAAGAAGCGTTCACAAAAGTTCCACTTTTGGACGTCTCACCAGCTAATTAACTTCCTGCCAATGCTCCCACTGTGGACCGTGAGGGGAGTATTTGTAGACATAGCAAGAAGTGCTGTTTTACTTCAAATTTCCGTCTGGTATTTGGATCTAATTGGTATTGGGCATATGGTACCAGTCGAAAGTTTGGATGCTCCTGATGGCCTGTCTGTTTTCCACAATCTTAAAGACAGTTTGATCTAAACGCTTCTGCTTAATTGCATGAAATACGTTACTAAGACAAATCGGAATATTAAAGCCGATGGCCTGTAATTTTAAATGTAAAAAGTATTTTAAATGCCCCAACAAGTAGTTTCAAGCAGCTAACGAGGTCTCTGCATGTCTGCTCATACTTTTAACTGGTATCAAAAAAAAACTCGGGCCTTCTGAGAGGCAAAGGAACAATGCGTACATAACCTGCCATAAAGCGTGCGCTCCCAAATCCTCAGTGAGATTACAGCATCACACTTTTGGTGCCCATCATGCTCTGGAATAAATCAATTCTGTTTCCAGAAAATTTCAAGCTCGATCCCCACAGGATCCTGGGTCAACATGTTCTGAAGCTCTGATGTGGAGCAGCATGGGTGGTTTTGATGCCTTTCTGCAACCTAATCTCATATTAAAGACTGGAATGATTTCCTTTCTTTTCGCTTTTGCATAAGACATTTGATGTCACACTGTTCTTCCCTCCGCATCTGAGACTTCCTGTCTTTCATGAACCATCACTCTACATTCCTACATATGTATTATTCAGAGTCAGAGGGGCTGGCGTGCACCTCCTGAATGCGTAATCATGTTTTGAGTCGGGAGATGTGATTTGTGGGTCTTTTTTTTGCTGTCGGGTTTTGCCTTTAGGCCGCTGTCTTGTGGCAGATGCGGAAAGGCAAATTTGTCCTGTTTGACAAAGGCATATTCACGGGTCAGCACTGCTTGGCTGCAGAGCGAGACGTGACAGCTGTGTTTGGCCACAATGCCATGACTGCTTTTAGAGCCGGCAATGATTCCCCTTAATTAACTGCAGATTTTCCTCATGCTGCAGTCCAGCTGAAGAACATTCATCCAGCAATGTTTCCATCTCTGATACTACAAAAGGTGCCTGATTGGGTTGGGCAACATCCACTTTTTTCATACCTTTAAAATTTCCAAAAATTACTAATATTATTATGCATAAAAGCACCATCAAAGTGCTTGGGCCAATATACACACATTTTCTAAACCACTTATCTCTCTGGGTCGCAGGGGTCTGCTGGAGCCTTTCCCAGCCGTCATTAGGCATAAGGCAGGAAACATCCTGAACAGGTTGCCAGTCCATCACAGGGCAGACATACAGACACACACATTCACACCTAGGGGGCAATTTAGCGTCTCCAGTTCACCTGACTTCATGTCTTTGGACTGTGGAAGGCAACCCACTCAGGCACAGGGAGAACATGTAATCTCCACACAGAAAGGATCCTGGTCACCCGGCCGGGGAATCGAACCCGGACCCTTCTTGCTGTGAGGCCACTACACCACCGTATTGGGCCAATACAGTCAAATAAAAAGCTCAGTTTGCTTATACAGTCACCAAATAAGTGAATACACCATTTTTAATCCATCATTCAATAAATGTAAAAACATCTAACAACAATTGGTAAACATTAAACAGTGCAGCTAGCTAGGACTGAACTGGTTAGCATTAGCTTACATAGCATGATAACAGCTCTGCTAACCACAGACATTTTGATTCTGGCCGACCAAAGCTACACTGACACAAGTTTAGATGACAATGACTCAAAATCTAAGGGAGTGGGGCCGAGCGACTGGTGACAGAAAGGTGAAATTAAACCGGTATGGATCTGTAGCGTTCTAGCTAATCTAAACGTTAGCATGGAGATTCAGCCAGTGCCACACACTACAGTACACACTCAATTCTGACCAACTGACTCAAGTCTACATGATAGAAAGTCGAGTTTTGGAGTGACTTGTGCTTGAGGCAGTAGCATGTTAGCTAAAGTTAGGTTACCGATAGCTTAGTTAGCAGGCCAAACACCACAGTACAGGCTCAGTTCCTGCAAAATGATGTTAAAATTACATATGTTTAGAAGATAAAGACTCAAAATCAAGTGACCTGTTTTGAAGCGATAGAGGACATGTTCTGTGGTGGTTAGCTGTTAGCCGTCAGTGCTCAGTTATTCTTAGGTATTTCAAGATGGAAAAAGAAACCGTAACTGGCACGATACAGACATGGGAACCATTTACCTCTACAGTGGAGGTTAGCAGCACTTGTGAAGTGATTAAAGGGTACTTAATTTTAGATGGTTGGACATGTGTCCATCTCTGGCTACTTTTGTAAGGGAAATTTTGCAGTCTGGCAACCCCCACCACTAAATTGTGAATGGACGGCCTTTGTTTATTATGACATTTATTAGGTAGATATGGAACAGACAATTGACTCCGCCATAATTATGAAATACTGTCATTCATTATAACATCATAACTACCATAGTATACTTTATTACTGTGATACTGCCCAACCATATTGACCTCAACGTACAACCCCAGTAATATCCTAATATCATCCTCAAATAACTTTCATTATTTTTACCTTGTTAGTTCATGTTGCTGGTCAATTTATTTCATTTTAAAGAAAATATTCTTTGCTTTTAATCTTCCACCAAAATGACTTTTGCTCCTTCTTCTGAGCTTTGATTGCAACAATATATTGGTATCATGTTTCACTCAGAAGTCTGTCAGCATCCAAAAGGAAAATGCATAATGATTTCAGATTCAGACTAACACTATCCCATTTTAATTACTAGTAGGAACATAAGCCACATAGAGTTATGCTTAAGTATGCTAAAAACTGAAAGCTAGGCTAAAAATGTTAAGGCATTAGTTCAAACTACCAATTTAAGCCTCTATTGCATGATGTTGCCTCAAGGCAACAAACCCATTTTCCTCACTTTACAATAACATTGTACATATTTAATGACAATAACAGGGTTAACAATGAAGGGAAGAGTTTGAGTAAGTCAGTAAAAAGCATGTACGTGGTCATACTATCTCTTTGTGGACACTTTTAAACCTCAACCAAACCTTTTAAACCAACATTGTGTGTTCTTTCCGTTGCACAATGTTGCCTCAAGGCAACATACACCAAAAGGACCCCTGCACACATTATTATTTAAAAAAAAATTTGCAAGAAAAGTTAATGAAAAATTTTTTTTTTTTAAATTGCTCTCATAATGCGTGCAGTAGAGGGTTAATTCAAGTCATGTTTGCTCTCTGAAGTTTGTTTCATTAGTTTAGCGCTGGAGCTACTAATGCTAATGTAGCTAACTTTCATTAGTTTAGCACTGGAGCTACTAATGCTAATGTAGCTAACTAGTACTGGAAGGTTATAATGAACCAATGAGCATGGCTCTAACTGCATGCCTAATTCATCATGTTGTTGTTGTTAGTCTCTAATAGACTTGCTTTTGTGGTTTCTGACACTGTATGACACACTGTAATCTATAAACATGGACGGAATTAATTTCAAAATTACTGGTAAGTGTTAGCTAACAATATGCTTTTATCAACCTTCAGATGCAGTGTACACAGCAGTTCACTCCACGTTTGGTTGTAAAATGTCAATGATATCTGCTTATCTTTTAATAAATATGTGATGAACTTCATGGGAATGCAGCAAAATGAATGTCATTCATTGCAGACTATTCATTATACCATTTGCATTCCTCTAAAGTCTTGACAAAATGTATGTAATTCATATTAAGAGTTCATATATCTGAACACACTTCTCAAAGTGCCTTTATCCAGGGTTTAAAAGAAAGGTACATTACACCATGTGCTCGGTTTATCATGCTAACAAATCAGCTCAGTGAACATCAGTCGCAAACGTGATTAACTTCACTGGGTTCATTTGAATTTTTTCTGATGTGATAAGTCAAAGAAGCATTTTGTCCTTTAGTTGATTCAATTTTTCATTTTCATTTACAGCGTGAGGGAAATGATTAAACGAGGTGGTTGATTTATATACAGAAGGGCCTGCAGTCATACTTTGGCGACTCCGCCGAGAGACATTTTTATAGCGATTCAGATGTTTTAACTAAAATTGGATTCTGTCCTTTATTTCACCCCAATTTGTGCAGATCTGAGTGTAGAAGAAAGAAAATAAGCACTGCGTTGGTCTTCCTATGAGACCTTATGCTAAAGCATAGACAAGAATAGAGTGCTGAATACCAACTTTAGCTTTTCTGTTCAGACACTATATTAAATAGATGTATGTATATTTACATGTATATATGTAGAGGCCACATAAAATAAATCACGTTGTAGATATCAAGTCCGTGAACATGGTAAAATGGAATCATTGCAAGGAGTGGGCCTCTGATGGTGCTTAATGTCCTTGAAATGTGCTCCGTACCACTCGAAAGATGTTCAGAAATCTTTTTAATTATACATTTGACAGCATGTTTGGTGGTAGTTTAATTTCATTTAGTTTCTTCATCATTTGAAGAATACTGTTGGCTCTAGGGAGGGTAGGGATGTAAATCTACAGTGAATGAAGGTAAGGCTGGTAACTGTTGATGGTTGGTATAGTGTAATGGGTAACACCTTTGCATTCTATGCTGTAGACTGGGGTTCAATCACCTGCCCAGACAAGCACCCTACACTATACCAATAAGAGTCCTTGGGCAAGACTCCTAACACAACCTTCGCCTACCTGTGTAAAAATGATCAAATTGTAAGTCACTCTGGATAAGAGTGTCTGCCAAATGATGTAAAAGTAATTGTTATTGTAATTTAAGATATGATTAAGGAGAGAAATGGGCTGGTGCTAGCATACATGCTAATAACATTAGTGTTAACTATCTTGCTAGTTTCTTTAGTAAACACAACTTACAATAGTGTTACTCAAAAAACAGCAAACAACCCAGCAACATGTCATTCTACTTTCCATTCCGGTGCTTGTATCAGTGATACTGCAGCATTTGGTGACTTTATCCTCACCTGGAAGAGTAAAGAATTTGCTAAACTGTGTTTCTGTAAGTCTGACACTTCCTAAGTAATATTAGCTTCAACTGCAAGTGTTAGCAAAGATAGATCAGAATTTCCTGAAAAGGTCAATTAAACAAATATTAATCACCGCCGCCCTCTAAAGGTGTCATCAACATCAAATAAACAAACGCCACTCGCTCAGCGCCACCCTCTAAAGGCGTCATTAACAAACATCAAATAAACAAACGCCGCTCGCCGCCACCCTCTAAAGGCGTCATCAACATCAAATAAACAAACGCCACTCGCCGCCGCCCTCTAAAGGCGTCATTAACAACCATCAAATAAACAAACGTCGCTCGGCGCCGCCCTCTAAAGGCGTCATTAACAACCATCAAATAAACAAACGTCGCTCAGCGCCGCCCTCTAAAGGCGTCATTAACAACCATCAAATAAACAAACGCAGCTCGCCGCTGCCCTCTAAAGGCGTCATTAACAACCATCAAATAAACAAACGTCGCTCAGCGCCGCCCTCTAAAGGCGTCATTAACAAACATCAAATAAACAAACGCCACTCGCCGCCGCCCTCTAAAGGCGTCATTAACAAACATCAAATAAACAAACGTCGCTCAGCTCCGCCCTCTAAAGGCATCATTAACAACCATCAAATAAACAAACGCAGCTCGCCGCTGCCCTCTAAAGGCGTCATTAACAACCATCAAATAAACAAACGTCGCTCAGCGCCGCCCTCTAAAGGCGTCATTAACAACCATCAAATAAACAAACGCAGCTCGCCGCTGCCCTCTAAAGGCGTCATTAACAACCATCAAATAAACAAACGTCGCTCAGCGCCGCCCTCTAAAGGCGTCATTAACAACCTTCAAATAAACAAATGTCGCTCAGCGCCGCCCTCTAAAGGCGTCATTAACAACCTTCAAATAAACAAACGTCGCTCAGCGCGGCCCTCTAAAGGCGTCATTAACAACCTTCAAATAAACAAATGTCGCTCAGCGCCGCCCTCTAAAGGCATCATTAACAAACATCAAATAAACAAACATCGCTCAGCGCCGCCCTCTAAAGGCGTCATTAACGACCATCAAATAAACAAACGTCGCTCAGCGCCGCCCTCTAAAGGTGTCATCAACAAACATCAAATAAACAAACGTCGCTCAGCGCCGCCCTCTAAAGCGTCATTAACAACCATCAAATAAACAAACGTCGCTCACCAATCTCTGCTAAAATTTGCACAAGAGCATTTAGACAAATTGCTCTGATCAGAAGGAACAGAAATAGAACTGTTTGTCAATAATTCAGCTTGTCATGTTTGGAGAACAAAGCGTTGACCCCAACATCACCCACAGTGAAGGACGATGGTGGGAGCATCATGATTATGGAGCTGCTTCTCTGTAAACAGTACCTGAGCCTTATATATCATTGAAGGGAACATGAATGGAGTGATGTACTGTGAGATAATAGAGGATAATTTAATATCATCAGCCAAATCTGAAAATGGGGGAGAAAATGGACGGTTCAAAGAATGATCCCAAAGATGCAGCCAAAATAACTCATGATTGGTTTCAAGTAAGAATGTGAAGGTTCTGTCTGGCCTACTCAGTCTCCTGACTTCAATCTCACTGAAAATTCTTGGAGGATTTTGAAATTGCGAGTCTAGCAGTGGGACTCCCATTACCCTGGGGAACTGAAGATGGTTTGCTGAGAGGAATCTATCACATTTGAACCACAATGCTACAAAATGTTAGTTACTTCTTACCATAGACATCTCTAAGCTGTAATTGCCTGCAATGGCTTTGCGACAAAGAACTAATGCTGTCTGAATACATTTTTCCTATCAATTTCATATTTACTTATTAACTCCAGAAGGCACTTGACATTATCTACAACCTATAGGAATCAAATGCTGCCATTTCTCGACTAATACGATGTGAATTCAGATGATAATTCATGCTCAATAATTTCTATTGTAAGATGTTAAAGTGTTTCTTGTGCATTATTATAACTAATAATGTTTTCAAACAACAGACATCCAGTTATATACTAATACAAGACATAATGAGTAAAGCCTAATGTGTAATAAACCCCTTATGTCTAATTTGGGCTCTACTGAGCAAAAAACAAGACCCTGTCAAACCCCTAATGTGTGTTCCTTTAAATAAAGTGATACCAACTTTTCTAATAAAACTTTTGCAATATCTCAAACATGCATCCCTCCTCCTTTTCTGACACCAGAGAAACACAAGACAGGAACATAAACTCACAAACTCACTCATGCCTGAGATCTATAATTAAACTCGAAGGTACAGATTGTTCTAGATGAAGCAGAAAGACCAGGCAGGAACATGTTGTAGGAACACAATGTAGATTATTAAAATGGGGCATATATAATAAAGTAGCCAGTTGGTGGAAGTACAAGATAGGTGTTTCTAATAAAAGGGCCAGTGAGTGGAAGAACAAGGTAGGCGTTTTTCATAAAGTGGCCAGTGAGTGGAAGTTCAAGGTAGGTGTTTCCAATACGGTGGCCACTGAGTGGAAATACAAGGTGGGCGTTTCTAATGAAGTGGCCAGTGAATGGAAGTACAAGGTGGGCGTTTCTAATAAAGTGGCCAGTGAGTGTAAGTTCAGGGTGGGTGTTTCTAATAAAGTGGCCAATGAGTGGAAATTCAAGGTAGGTGTTTTTAATAAAGTGGCCACTGAGTGGAAGTACAAGGTGGGCGTTTCTAATGAAGTGGCCAGTGAGTGGAATTTCAAGGTGGGTGTTTCTAATAAAGTGGCCAGTGAGTGGAAATTCAAGGTAGGTGTTTTAAATAAAGTGGCCACTGAGTGGAAGTTCAAGGTAGGTGTTTGTAATAAAGTGGCCAGTGAGTGGAAGTTCAAGGTAGGTGTTTGTAATAAAGTGGCCAGTAAGTTGAAGTACAAGGTGGGTGTTTCTAATAAAGTGGCCAGTCAGTGAAAGTAAAAAATTCCTAATACACTTAACAATAAGTGTATACTTGAAAAGTGTCTGAGAGCCTCTCCCCCAACCCTAATTGACAGCCTCCTGGCTCCGCCCACTAATCACCACCTACATTTTGTTCTTTGCAAAGTCTTGTTTGTTCTTTGTTCATTCCCCTCACTTTTTCCCTCTGGTTGTTCTGCTAGTCTTTGACTGTGGACCCCCGCTTTGTGTCAGGCTGCTGATTCTCGGATTAGCCTTGATAAACTCTGCGTATGCATCCCACCACCCGCGCTTACCCACTTGCTCCCAAAGGCTTTTGGATAAGCTGGAGCATTAGCATACAGAGAGGCAGCGTTTCCAGTTTGCTCAGATTCTCATTTTTCCCCCCAAGTCTAATACAAGGCTAACATCTCAATTTGATATTCAGTTCCCAGAATAAAACTGATTAGCTGGTGGATCAGAGGTATATAAATATGGCTGGAACTAAAGTCTGTAGGATAGCTAATCTATGGGAGCTAATCGGAGGACTGGGAGAACGAACTTACCCACGCCTTGATCAGGGCCAGCCTGAGAACAGAACACAAAAATATGTATTTAAACATTTTCTTAATCTAATGACGGCCTCACATTTGTCCTAGACTGAAATAGCCGATAGTTTAGGGCTTTAAAACTCCAGATGATTCAAACAGAAGCTTTGGTTCATGCCGGGCTGCATTCACTCAGAAGCTGTTTGAGCAGTTATGTTAGCTAGCTTGCTAGCAAAGTTCTTCTAGTTCTTTGTCATGGTCCCTGTGTTTCATACGGAGCAAATTAGACTAAAATATGCTAACGGCTAAAGGCAATTTAGCAAGTAGCTCATACCATCAATTTCAGAACTTCTTAGTGTTTGATTTAGATGGAAAGCTTCCATTAATCCAGCCCTCAGGCAGCTGTACACTGTTAACGCTGGTGTAGTTTCAGTTTTAAGCATTATATGCTAGCAGTACATATGCAGTGCATACAAATTATAGTGTACAATTTAATTTTATGAATTCACATTGTATTTGGCAGCTGATTTAACTTAATATCACTTAAACATTTTATGATTGTGACTTAAAATAGCTGACTCACATCAGGAGCTAGATGCTAACCAACACGATTATATTCCTCAGGATACAGAACAAAGCAGAGATTCATCTTTAGAAGGTGTTACATGGCATTTATTCACTGTTTATATATATATATATATATATATATATATAGAGAGAGAGAGAGAGAGGTGAGCCAACATGTACACACAGGGAAGGGAAGGCGACAGAGCAGCTGTGAAATCAAACCTGTTACTCATTTACATTATACATTATTCCACTAAAGTTAACGAGGCACATGCAGCTCCATGCAAAACCATGCTTTTTTATGCTTTACAGCTAATGCTAATTTGATACAAATTACAATTGTGCATTATGGAATCCATTTGTAGATGACCATATTTTATTTACATCTAAAATGTGGTCATCTACAACATGGAACGACTGGAACAATTTGCTCAAAGGCACAACGGCGGCATGTTGGGCGGGAAGAAACCCATTTAGCAACAGCTAGTCAGTCCCAATTTCCATTCACATACAACACTCTGTGCTTCTGAACGAGCTTATCATATGAAGCCATTCAGCTCTAGCCTTGGGTCGAGAGTTATTAGCAACAATAATAGCAACAATGTACAGCCATTCCCTCTTCTCAAGCAGCCGCTTACGTAAACGCCTCATTTCCACCTCTAATGGTCTGGCTGAGATTACAGCGTTATTATATAAGATTCTTCCTGAGTGCTGAAAGTAATGAATGCCTCAGCGAGCATGTTCTTGCATGTTAAGGAGGCCTTCAGTAAAGAAATGTTGAGGTTGGGGTTTTGTTTTGTTGTGTTTTCTTATCAACCACAGAGCTGTTGGCTTTTAATGAATGGATGGATGAATGAATGAACGGAGGACTTGTAATGAATTAACCCTTAGAAGTCATAACTATAGCTAGCAATAACAAAATCATATTTCAATACATAGTGAACCAGAACCTTCAATCCGTACCATGTTTTTATCATTTTCTGACTTTGAAACAAACAGAAAGCAGTGAGAAGTGCAGATTTGAACCTGGCAACACAGAATATAGATCAAATGTAAATGGAATTCACTGTGTAATTAACTGTGTAATTAATAACTGTGTAATTACATATGTGTTACACATGTTACAAAAGTACAGCAGAAAGGCTGTAATAACTAGGCTTCTGCGTGTTCGAAGCATTACTCTATTCCCCAGCCGCTGCCTGAAATTCAGCAGCAACACGTTCTCAAAGATTCCCCAGATTCTGAGGTATGATCTGAGCTGTTATCGCCATGACAACCGTTAGGCTGAGTTGTCTCCCCATCGCGCTCCGTTATGAAAACTGTGGGCCCTAATGATGGGCTAAATTTAGCAGATGTGCGGGTGTGAGAGACCCCCGGTGAAAATGTGAATTCGGTGGGGAAAAGCAGACGAGGGAGGGGTGAGCCAACACGTACACACAGGGAAGGGAAGGCGACAGAGCAGCTGTGATATCAAACCTGTTACTCATTTACATTATACATTATTCCACTAAAGGTAACGAGGCACATGCAGCTCCATGCAAAACCATGCTTTTTTATGGTTTACAGCTAATGCTAATTTGATACAAATTACAATTGTGCATTATGGAAACCATTTTATCCAAGGTTTTCTGAAAGTTGGACAGTGGAAATTAGCAGAAGTGCCCATTGACAACACTTATTTTGGACATATCCTAGTTAGATGCTCCAGATTTGTCTTGAAGAAACTCATTTGGCTTCAAATCTGAGTTTTATCCTGGTCAGTCATGTTTGTCCTACATAGCTGTCCACAAACCTGAGACTTGTTCCTCAGAATTAGAACAGAATTTGAAGAGATCTCCAGATGTTGATGTATGGGCTTCTGAAACCTCCCCTGGTAAGTCCAATGGTCAGTTGGTTGCCTGAGACCTCCCCCTGGTTGTGAAGGGTCCATTGGTCAAAGTGTTGACTGAGATTGTCCTCTGGTTCTGATTAGTTCATTGATCAACTAGTGGCCTCCCATGATTGCAAATTGGCAATTAGTAACCTGGTTGCCCGAGACCTCTCCTTAATTGGTCCTTTGGTTAAATGGTTGGCTGAAATCTCCCTTGATTGTGATGGTCACTCAGCGCCGCCCATCTAAAGGCATCATTAAACATCAAATAAACAAACGCCGCTCAGCGCCGCCCTCTAAAGGCGTAATTAACGAACATCAGATAAACAAACGTCGCTCAGCGCCGCCCTCTAAAGGCGTCATTAACGACCATTAAATAAACAAACGCCGCTCAGTGCCGCCCTCTAAAGGCGTCATTAACGACCATTAAATAAACAAACGCCGCTTGCCGCCGCGCCCTCTAAAGGCGTCATCAACAACCATCAAATAAACAAATGCCGCTCAGGACCGCCCTCTAAAGGTGCCATTAACAAACAAACATCGTTCAGTGCCGCCCTCTAAAGGCGTCATTAACAACCATCAAATAAACAAACATTGCTCAGTGCCGCCCTCTAAAGGCGTCATTAAGAAACATAAAATAAACAAACGTCGCTTTAAAGGCATCATTAGCAACCATCAAATAAACAAACTTCACTCAGCGCCGCCCTCTAAAGGCGTCATTAACAACCATCAAATAAACAAACTTCACTCAGTGCCGCCCTCTAAAGGCATCATTAACAACCATCAAATAAACAAACGTCGCTCAGCGCCGCCCTCTAAAGGCGTCATTAACAACCATCAAATAAACAAACGTCGCTCAGCGCTGCCCTCTAAAGGCGTCATTAACAACCATCAAATAAACAAACGTCGCTCAGCGCCGCCCTCTAAAGGCGTCATTAGCAACCATCAAATAAACAAACATGACTCAGCGCCGCCCTCTAAAGTCGTCATTAACAACCATCAAATACACAAACGATGCTTACCGCCGCCCTCTAAAGGTGTCATTAACCAACATCTAATAAACAGACATAACTCAATGCCGCCCTCTAAAAGCATCCTTAACAAACATCAAATAAACCATCATGGTCTATCAATTAATGTGTTTCCTTATTTATATTTGCCTCATGTTGGTGGTTAGAAATCTCTTCTCTTCATAATTGAGATACCTGCCCTCTGCAACCAGTCTTTACCACCTATCACCTTAATATCTTGATCACCTATCCTGTAGAAAGATCAGCCAGCAGAGAAACACATTTTGACTGAACCTTTGGGCACTAAAAACATAACACAGTATACCACTGAAGAAAACACAGCTGAGCTTCAGTGTACAGAGCGTACGTGAATGACCTTTAGGTGAAGGCAGCGTAAGCTTGTCTGGACGTACAGATAACCTGATCACAGAGCTTGTCCTGTCAGGCTGAAAATGCCCTAGGTATAAGGGGAGAAAAAAAATCAACAGTAAGTCAGTGATGTGCATCCACTTCCTCATAGCCCTACCTCCCTGGAGTGTGCAGGCCTGCAGCAAAATTTAATTTCCACCTCATAAGCCCTCCCATAATGTGATACGGCTTCTGCTAAATTGCTCGGATAACCTTAATCAGTACGGAGGTTAAAGAGGCGAGCTGTAGAAAACAGTTTGGGCTTGGGTAATAGCCGTTTAGCCGCGGGCGCTAACGCGGCCGCAGCCACGGCCGCGGCTGCTGGGCGCCGTCCAAGCCACCCAAGGGAATGTTAGCGGAGGACGTAGCGCGAATCGAAATGATCCCCTTTTACCGGATGCCTGTTACGGCCTCCAGGGTTTTTTTCATTTTCTCCCCTCCCCCTGGCTTTTCTCTTTCACAATCAGTGTCCGCACAGGCCCTCAATAGATCTTTGTTAAGTCCCCCTGCAGCCAGGACCTATCAGGTTTCTCCATCCTTTGGCAGTCGCTGGACGCCTGGGCTTTGAACACTGTTTCAAATCTTAAAGACTCGCTTCTCAAAAGGCCTTGTTTGTCTTCCTGGAAGGCCGAGAATGGGGGCGTAGGGGTGGGGGGAGGTGGTGGACAGTGGGGCGACTTTTGCATTCTCGATTCTTTTTTTGTTTACCTCAACTCACCCCTAAAAGTGCGGCTGAAGAATTTTACCGAGTCATCGCTTTTTGTATTTGCGCGATAGAGCTCCGAAACTATATTGAATGATTGTAATCAGCTGGGTCTCCTCAATTTCTGTATTGCTTCAGCGAAATAGCCTCGCGCAAAGAAAGCGAGGCTAAGCTAAACTGATGATGTTACAGATGGAAAAAATCCTCCACGGCCTCTAATGCAGCAGTGCGCAGCCACCGAAGTTACTCGAATTGCCTAATTTTTGCAGTAACCTGAGAATATACAGTATCACTCCCTCTTTGTTTAGAGCACGGCAGCTGGAGCCTTTCGGGATTTGAGCCAGTGAGCCTCTGATTACTAGGCCATTTCCTAAAGCACTGAGCCGTGCAGCGGGGCCAGGACGAATTTGTGCAGAGACTGTTTTTTATTCCCGGCTGAAAGAAGTGGCTCTACCTAGAAATTACAATCCAAGAATCGTTTATTGAGAACACATTCAAGCCCCCGGTTTCTTAGGCTAATAACAAAAGGCACGCTAATCAAATCAAACTTCAGAGTTTGGCGGCTTGGTAGCGCTAACATCTTGTCCTGACATGTCCTTGTCATTTTCGTAAACAAAACCATACCTGACAAACTGTGGTCAGTGAAGGATGTCAGTTAGCCGAGTGACGGATTAGCATGAAAATGAACTAGGCAGGGTACATGTCTGGATTTCCTGAGAAAGATACGCCGGCAAAACCCACTGTCCTGTCAAAGTCTCAGCACTTTAGCAGTGCTAGCCTTTTTGGGGCTGAGTGAGCTTGCTAACATGGCACTGCTTCCTTGCAATTAGAAGCCATGTCTCATTAAGAACATGTTTCTGAGCCCATGTTTTCGAGCGCTGCTCAATCAGCCATGGCTAATTAGCAGCTAGGGCTGACATGTAGTTATCCACCTCCCTCTCTTTGTACACCTTTAGCTCTAATTCACTCTCTGCCTTTCGTTTGTGTAAGATAGGACTCACGCAAAGACCAAAAACTGTTTAAAAGCTAAGCACATCAAAGCTAATTTTATGATTAGCTTTTAGATTGTGACAGTGATTGTGATATTAAATTATGCTAATGAGGAAAGGGAAATATTTATTTATTTACTTTAGACAACTACTTATTTAGGCGCTTTAAATTTGTGAGAGCAGTGATTTTTATTTGATCACCACCAAAGATGTAGATTGGCTCTTCCAATGATCATGTAATTCTAATATATTCTACCTAATCATATATTAATATTTAATTCTATTTAACATACTATTAAAGTCTTGTGTTATGGTCACACTAGACACCTTGTGAAATGGGCAGGACCAAAGCTAGACTGGACGATTGACAACAAAACAAAAGCTAACTCACAATCCATAAGCAGTAAAAATAAATACCACTAAAATAACAATCCAACCAAAACAGCATATAAATAAACCAACAAAAAAGGCTCAGAAAATGAAACATAATTATGCCAGATAATTATATAATCATGAGAGTCTGATGGTTTAGCATGGCAGGTATGACCAAGCTAATTGAGTAACATGACCAGCATTACCAAGTTGATTGAGCAACTTGACCAGTCTAACTGACATGTGGTTGACAAGCATGAACAGCATAATCAAGTTAGTGGAATAGCTTGACCAGCATGACTTGGTTGGTCAACCAGCATGACTGGCATGACCAAGCTGGTTGAATAGTATAACCAGTGTGACCATGTTTGTTGACCAGCATGACCGAGCTAGTCAACCAGCATGACAAAGCTAGCTGACCACCATGAGCAGTACGTCTAAGCTAATTGATCACCATGAGCAGCATGACCAAGCTAGTTGACCAGCATGAGCAGCATGACCAAGCTAGTCGATCAACATGACAAAGCTAGTTGACCAGCATGACCAAGTCATAGTTTGGTCATGCCTGCAGATGAGCTAAACAATAAAACTCTAATGAAAGCAAATTCTAGGTTGGTTAATCAACTAAGTCACCTTCATCAGCTTGTTGACCAGAACAGGATATGTCCAGCTGGATATCCAGCTTAACTACCAGGTCAACTACCTGGACCATTAAAGCAGCTTAGGCCATCTGAGACCAGATACCAGCAAAAGCTGATTCAGCCCAGACTATTCAGCAGAGTGAGCCTTTGTGGTTAACAGTGTTTTCTGCATGTCTTTATTGGTCATTCTACTACTGGCCTTTATTACCGCAGAAAACGTTTTTTCATTTCTGCCTCCAAAAGTCTTTATCTTAACCTCAAACACAGCCGAGACTGCTGTGTGACGTTCAGCATACAAACAGACCTTGTATTTAACTTAAAAATAATGGCAAGTCTTCTCTACCCCTCTCCCTTTGTCACATTCTTAGTATCTATCCTTCTCCCTCTCCCTCCTGTCTCGCTCCCTCTGCCGTCTCTGTCTGGCCTTGGCAGCAGATCGATGTGGGCTGTCTTGAAAGCTGCTTTGCTGTACCTCGGGGGAGTTCTCACTGGTTCCCCTTCGTTAACTGGCTCTGGAGAGCTCATTCTCAAACCAAAGCTCACTCTCTGCCTCCACACCTACTTACCCCCCCCCACCAGCCCAGGGGAGAACATGTGTCAGGGTCATCTGCTCCCTCTCTCACTCTGGGATCATTCGGTGTGGTCTGGAGGGCTTGCAGGAAACTACCAATGCTAAAGCCAATATCGTACTGTCCCAGGTGGCCACTTCTGGGACAGGGACAGTACTGGCCCCAAGCTATAGAAGACTCATGGTGGGCTGGAGAAAAAGATATGGCCTGACTAATTGCTCTCAAGGACAGCTCAGCTTCTACAGTGAGGCTTTAGAGTGGAGCAAACTGCACAAGGTTTGGAGGTGGCTGAACACTAGGAGTTTTCTGTATGGACTTGTAATATTTGTATCCTAAATCAAATGAACAAAATATTCCTCTTACCCCAAAATCAACTAAGATCAACTAGGTCAACTGATCAACTAAGGCCCAATCCCATTTTTGTCTTCCCAATCTTATTTTACCCCCTACCCCTTGTTTTCGAGTGTCACCTTGCCCCTTGGTAAGGTGTTACAAATTACAAGGGTAGTGGTTGCAATCTTCCCTCTGAAATGGGACCCTAAATAAAAAGAGCATCACTTCATTAACAGCTACCAGCGCTGCTCTGTAGGCAACCCTGCCAGTCTGCAGTGACAGCAGAGGAGGGTGAAGTTCAGCTCCTCACTGCTGGGCTTTAGTTACATTTAGGGCATCATATGCCTTCAAAGAGGGGGGCAATTATTTATTATCACCCCCCCCAATCCGTCAGTGATATGAAGCTGAAGTCAGATATTCTCCAGCTTCTTGTTCCACCTTAAATCGAGCGGTGATTACATTCTGGTGCTTCAGGTGTCAGTACTGCCGGAGTTTTTTTTAAGGTGGAATGGGAAATTTAGCTAGCTAGCTACTGCGACATCAGTATACTATTACTGAAATGTATGCTTGTTATGAAGAAAAGCACCATAATCCATTGGAATACATATTAAACTAATATGATGGTTATTGTCATATTTTAATGGAGAAAATTCTCACATTTGTGGGTTTCTTTGGTCTCTTGTGCTCCATCTTGCTGATTTTTCTTTTTTCCTGAAAAACCTCTGTTTGGAGTCTCTGAAAAACGTCCATTTAAAGGGTCACATAGCCCAAACACTTCACCCTACCCCTCTATCTCAACAAGAATCAGGACACCCTACCCCTAGACAAGAACGCGCAAAACGGAGGGCTAAGGGCTAAATGATACGGGCAGGGGGGTGAAATAGAATTGGGCCTAAGACATGTTTGTGTCTAAGGTGTCTAAGTTTGCTTCTGTAGTCTTGTACTGGAGATACAAGGCTAATGAAGCTAGCAAAGAATGAAGATATCACATACTTGCCACAAAAAGTGTTGAGCTGTAAAGTAATCTCACTTGCTCATGTGCTTTCTGGCACTGCTTGATATTTTGTTATCTATTAATGTGGATAAAAGGCTAAAAACAGAGGAGCGTACCTGTGTTCCCAGGGCCCTGTGTTCTCAGGTCACTAAGTTCAGCTCTTTGCTACATTTCATTATGATACTTTAAGGAAAATTGTTACCAAGAAGCAGATTTTTAAACAGGAATAACATCAGTGAACTAATTAGCTAGCTAAGCAAACGTGGTAAAGCAAAGTCAGAGTGTAGAATGCATGTACTTTGCCTTGTCTTTTGATATTGCTAGTTGTGCAGTCTTTAGCCATATGTATAGCAAGTTAGCTGAGTAAAGAAATGAGTCCCATAACAAGCATAGTCAAGTATAACAGGTGGAGTAGTTCACTACACAAAACTCAGTTTGAACATAACACATGTAATATCATAATTCTGAAATGTTAAGTATTAGATGTAATGAATATTACATCAGATCACAATAATGTCTAGGCCAGCTCCTGAAAAACTTGAGCAAACTTTATTGAGGCAAAATGGGGACATAGAATCGTTTCCTTGAGAATTTCAGTGATGGAATATAGGACAAAATTACGAAGAGGGAACACAGGGTCTGAGAAACATAGGACACATGCACGGAACATGTATTGACCCAAAAAGAGTAGTAGCAGTTACCTTGGAGACCTAATTTTGGCTGTACTTTTAGCCATTTTTATGCAAACTTCAATGTAAAGCTGAATTCAATACCTTTTTACCTTGCTTGTTCATATCCCTGGTTTTATTAATATATTAAATTAATTTCCGGTCAAAATGGTTATTATTTATTATTAGTTATTATTATGAAGTTATTTTTAGGAGATATTCCTGAAGAGATTAGATATAAGAAATTCCACTGGTATAAATAAAGGAGAAAGTCACCACAAAACAGAAAAAAAAGGTAAAAAAAATTGTGACTCCTAACAACCACCTAGAATACGTGCTAGACCTTCAAAACTGCCCCATCAGATAAACAGCACTTAAAGCTTTCATCTCTGAGAGAGAGGAGAAAATCAAGCTGCTTCAGATCTGAAAACATCCACAGGTGTTTCTGTCCATCCTTCCACTGTGAGAAGACAACTCAGCGCTGTGGGTCTGAAAGGATGTGTAGCTGTCAAGAAGAACCTCACTGAGAAAAGGAGACGGACACACCAAACAAAGAAGCTGAACGATGGACTGACCACCCCAGAGTCCAGACCTCAACACCACTGAATGTGTTTGATCACTTCAGAAAATGATCAACCAGCTTTAAGACAACTTCTAACCAGCTTCGAAAAACTGAAAGTTTGTGTAAAGGTAAAGAGTGGACATGATAAATACTGAAAGATATTATACTATCTTTAGTTGTTGAGGCGTCTGTGTGATTTTGACTGAAAATTAAAGAAATCAATGGTCTCTGATTTTTGCGCAGCACCAAAGATGTGAGAATAAAAATAACTTAATAAGTGACTGAAAAGTTGAATTTCAGAGAAATTCAAAAGCTCCTCCTAAAAGCATTCTAGTTCAAACGCTTGCCTCATGTACCTCCTGCTTCTGGCTGAACCCTCAGTAATTTCGGCATTACTGTCAATCAAAGGCAAAGTCAAAAGGGGTTCTTGGCATGCTAGCTCAACCCCAGCCCATGTTACACAAGAGACACTCTCAAGTAATGGCAGCCTTGGCAAGGTTAGAAGTGCATGTATCCTGCGGTATCAAGACCCTGTCAAACAGACAAAGAACGAGCGTCTGCATTCCTCTCCTTTCCTCCAGCTACGCTTCCAACTGCCAAGACCGAGAGGAGGGGGAGAGAGGGGGGAAATATGGCCGACAAGAGACGAGACAAAAACCGCAACTCCAGACAGGAATGACTGCTAACTTCCTCTTAGCGTTTGGCAAGCGCTTTGAAGGCCGCCTCGCTCCAGGAAGCCTCTTTCAGCCAGGTTATTTTAATGACGATACAAGAAATATCTGCTTTGCTCTGCTCCACTTTGCCTCAGCTTGTAAACGGAGCCAGGACATCCTTTTCCTTGCGTTTTTGGAATATTTGGTCCCAGTTGCAGGTTTTTAGCTTCATTCATCTCATATCCCTTTGCTCTTTCCTTACTCAAATGCCACACAGATCATTTTAAAACAATAGTTTGGCAAAAAAATACATTTGTACAATTTCACCCCTTACCACAGATGTAACCGAAAGGCCAATACGTAATATGTGGCTACTGTAGCTTACCAGTAATGGAATTATGATTTAGCATAGGGTAAACTTGTCTCAAACCGCATTAACTCTCTACTGCTCGCATTATGATAGCGATAATAAAAAAAAATTGTTTCACTTTTCTTGCACAAAGTGCACCTGATTATTAAATTCAAAATTATTTTTGAAATAATAATGTGTGCAGGGGTCCTTTTAGAAATGTACACACAATGTAAAGGGCAACAGATATTTTCAAATTATGTGAAAAAATGATAAATGACAAAAATGGAGATACAAGGTTTTGTTCCAACAGCAAATGCATTTTACTATGCAAAGAAAAACCACATATAAACAGGATCCAGAAACGCCGCTGCCTTCTCTGGGCCCAAGCTCATTTAAAATGGACTGAGGGGAAGTGGAAAAGTGTCCTGTGGTCTGACAAATCAACATTTTAAATTCTTTTTGGAAATCATGGACAATGTATCCTCTGGGCTAAAGACCACTCAGCTTGTTATCAGTGCACAGTTCAGAATCTGATGATCAAATTGTAAGTCGCTTTGGATAAGAGCGTCTGCCAAATGCTGTAAATGTAAAATGCTCTGAGGAAGCCCTAGCTAACAGAAGCAGAATGCTAGCATAACAGCGCCATTTGTAAACAGTTGTAAACATTAATATTAGTATTTAATTTTATTTATTCATTTGTCAGATGAACGCTGATTTTATTTATAATACAAGTTTTGTTCGTTATTTCTTTCTTTATAATAGTTAAAACAAAGTTTGGCCCATGCTGTGTCACTATACCTAAAGAAGCACATTTCAGACTCCACGTCTTAGAGATTCAATTTGGGGTGAGAGGCAAAATTTGTGATATTATAATTTTTTTTTTTTCCAGCAAGCTGTCACTTTAATGCTTCCAACAAATGCAATGTAACCAAAGCAGATTTATAAAATATAGATAGTGCTATGACGTTCTGCTATAAAGACATGGCGTCATTAGTTGTATGACTTGATTGAGAATATTAAACCGATTGTGACTTTTTAATAAACCCCTTTTCATAAACATAAATTAGAGTCAGTGGAGCATCGTCGCATCCATTTCAATGTGTTCACAGAAACTGTGCATTCAGACGGTGTCCTACAGATGAATTGAACATCAGTTTATTCATCATTTGCTCTGAATGTCATCCCATGTTTCCTTTCAGAGCGACATACTTGGCGATTTCTATTTTTCCTAATTCACAACTTGTACCCCGCTGTCCTTGATCTGATCAGTCCTTTTATGAACGTGACAGGAGCCCATTCAAAGCCGTGACAGTTGCTCTATCTTACACAAGCGGAAACCTAGCGTTAAAGGCAGCAGAATCCATCATAGGTTTCTCATTCAATTCAGTGGCATTTCAATCAGCTTTGCACGGTGCCTTTTAAAAAGATGATGGCAATTTAGCGAGGCCTTTTGAAAAAATATGATGGCGCTGTTTATTTATCTGTGAATGTACTTAGTGTTCAGAGCAGCAGAAAAATTCCCTTGACATCCTTTAAAAAGAGTGCGCACACAATGTAAGTCGCTTATTTCTCTCAGATTCCTTTTGCTCAAAGGAAGGAAATATTCTTCGCATATGGCCTTCTGTTTTTTTTTAAACCATGGCAAAGACAAGGCCTTATCTGAACCCCGTTTCCAAAGCAGTCGACCTTGGAAATGCAGGAAAACTTAATGTTTCGGCATGAGAGGAAGCGTGTGGGATTCTGAAGGGTTTTAAATCTGGCTGATCTGGGTAGAAGTCCCACTGTTTAGCACTACAGAAAGCCGCACTCTGGATACAAAGCTTCTGTTTTTCCGATTGTACTTTTTACAGCCAGGTCCATAAGTATTTGGACAGTGACACAGTTTTTGTAATTTTGCCTCTATCAGAGAGATAGCAGAAACCCTAGGAGTAGCCAAATCAACAATTTGGTACATTCTTTAAAAGAAGGAATGCACTGGCAAACAAAGTGTCACTGCAGGGCTGAGAATAGTCCACCAACCAAAACATCCAGCCAACAGTGTCCTGTGGGCAGCGTCCTGTGACCACTGATGAAGGACTAGAGGATGACCAACACAAACTGTGCAGCAGCAGATGAGCTATCGTCTCTGACTTTACATCTACAAGGTGGGCCGACAAGGTAGGAGTGTCTAATAGAGTGGACAGTGAGTGGACACACCACATCATCTGTCAAACATGGTGGAAGTAGTGTTATGGCAGGGGCATGTATGGCTGCCAATGGAATTGGGTCACTGGTGTTCAGTGATGATATGACTGCTGATAAAAGTAGCTGGATGAATTCTGAAGTGTATAGAGCTACACTTTCTGCTCAGATTCAGGTAAATGCTGCAAAACTGATAAGATGGTGCTTCACAGTACAGATGGATAATCTTAGGTACAGAAGGTACAGAAATGAAATGTTCCTAAATGGCTGAGTCAGTCACATGACCAAATTGAGCATACTTTTCACTTCCTTAAAACAAAACTGAAGGCAGCAAGACCCACAAACAGGCAGCACCTGAAGGTGGCTGCATTAAAGGCCTGGAAAAGCATCTCAAGGGAGGGAAACTCAGTATTTGGTGATGTCAGTGGGTAGAGACTTCATGCAGTCATTGACTGCAAAGAATTTGCATCCAAATGTTAAAAATAGTCTTTGTACTTATAATTATGTTAGTTTGTCTAATTACTTTTGAGGCTGTAAAAATGGAGGAACTATGTAAAAAATGGCTGAAATTCCAAAACAGTTAATGCAACATTTTTGTTAAACCCCTTAAATTAAAGCTGAAAGTCTACATTTCTTCATTTCAAACCCACTGTGGTGGTGGACAGATGCAAAATTACAAAAATATCCAAATACTTATGGATGTAACTGTGTGTAGAGTGTTGTTATGAATGTACCAAGCATCATTTTTCATACAAACAGAAGAACCATGATTTAATGATTAGTGATTGCATGTTCCGATACACACCATAACAATATATTGTTTTTGTTTTCTGAACCACTTATTATGTTTGGTTTCATCTATAATGGAGGGCTTGCACACAATTTTTTGATTGAATATACTGTTTCCACATAGCAACCATTCAAATTTGTTTTTTTTTTTCTGATAGGAATGAACAGCCATCATGCTAAAAAATGGCTAAGAAATAGTTTGTACACACTTACTTATTTTCTATATGACCATAATGCAAGTACACCCTAGCAACCACCAGGAATACCATAACCACATGCTGCCAAACGCCTGAAACACCACAGTTACCATGAGTTACTAGGTAATGACCACCTAGCAATATCCTAGCAATCACCCTCACCCACATTGCAACACCCTAGCAACTACTATATGCCATAGTAACCACTTGGAATACCATACTTACCACCCAGCAATTTCCTAGCAACCACCTGGAACACCATCCTCTAGCAACTACCTCCAATATCACAGCAACCAGAATGATTACTGTATTTTATTCTTTTAACATGGAAAGTTATCAAATCAAAGTTGAAAAAAACTGAGTTGTTATTAAAGAGAATCAACACAATTCAAAATTAGTATTGATATAGATATGAGATGTACTTTATATACTTTATTATAGGTACTTTTTATACTTTAGAGAACACTTCTGAAATAGGAACTTTCTTTTTTGGGAATTGCACATTAAAATGTACAAACACAATACTGGGCACATTATTAAAGACGCAAAGTGTCTGTTTGGTGTCTCAAGTTTGCTTCTTTAGTTTACCACTGGAGCTATGAGGCTAATGTAGCTATGTAATGATAGCTTATGTATGCTAATTAGCATTCTGCAAACTATAAATAAAAATAAATCTTTTTAATTATGATTTGGTTGTTGTTTCTGACACTGTATGATACACTTATCAATAAACATGGATCGTAATACATTGCATAGGTATAAACGTTAGAACATGTCTTCATTTTTATGGATAACACCATGCAACAAGTCGTACAACATCAAACCACATAAACTAAGTCTATTCAACACTGCAGACTTGCTCATTTTAGCCCTGCCTGCATTTCTTACTACGTTAGCATGTAAAAGTATTCCTTCAATCCTCAAATCACCCTCCTTCACGTCTCACACCAAACATTTGCTAGCTTGCTAATCTTGTGCTTTGCTAAGCTAATTACCAAACAGTATGTGGTGCATTTGAAGGCGGAACCTTTCCCAGGCCCCCAGCATGGTGTCCCCTCCCACAGCCCTGCGTGTCTGGAGTCTGAAGCTTCTCCAGGACTTGCACAATAGCCGTAGGCCTCTGCTAACATCCGGTGTTGAAGGAGGGGAGCGCTAGCATAAAAGGAGTGATTGATAGCTAAAAAGGGGGAGGACGTGGAATGCTCAGGAATGCCCACCGGCTTTAACGGCTTAATTTAGAACCTCTTTCCTGGGCGCCGTTCCTTGGGTGTTAACTCCTAGCGAGAAACGAGTGGGGGAAAAAAGGAGGGATAAGATTGCAGCTGCTGTATCGCTAAGCAACAGCAAAAGACACAACATCAGCATTCCCCACGCACGTCAGCCCGAATGAGCAGTCTTTCATCTCGCTGCTCTCTTTTTCGTCTTTGTTCCGAGGGACGCGTTCGACATTTCTGAGGTTTTTGATCTACTTTGCTAGCAATTGTTTCGCTAATCATTCTTGCTAATGGATATTGTCCTGGAATTGAGGTGGTTGTTTGGTTGTTTGCTTTCAAACAGGAGGTTTTCTGGTAATCTCCATTCCGGATGGAAGAACAGAAAAAGTGATTCTCCATGCCTGAACTATTGTCCAGCTACTATTTAGTACAACTATTGTAGAGATGTTTAAAGTGCATAGAGACTCTATGAAGCGTTCGGTGAATAATGAAAGTGGACTGGTGCCGCAGTCTGTTCCGATTCACCTCACAAGAAAGCACACATGTATCAGTTGCAGCTGCCATGACTTGACCTTAATTGCGTCTGGCAGCATGATAGTCAAAATACCCTGTAGTTCAAAATAATAATTTCAATCAAGGAGTTCTGTCAAAACAAGAAATCACATGTTTCAGAAAGAGAAGGTGAAAAGGTCAACAATGTCTTTTGTTCCCTAGACAGTGCACTGCACAAAGTTATGCCTTGGCAAGTAAACATATCTTAAATCAAGTTAATATGCAGTTGTATGCAAAAGGTTGGCTGCACATCCTCTACTAAGAACACACGTCTGTACATTCTAATGCACAATTACTGTTTATTTGCAGAATTTAACATACTCAACAAAAGAGGGGATGGCAAAATAAAAAAAAATGTGGCCTCTTTTTGTTAAACCCAGCAAATTAATAGAAATTGTGCATGAAATCTGCAGAAAATAGTATATTTAAGTGTGTTCCCTGTAGAGGATGTGTTAACATAATGGAATTTTGGGATAGCTGAAGGTTGAGATGAGGACCATGCCTAAAACTCTGCCAGCTTGCAAACTAACACCCTATAAATTCCCATCTCTCCCTTCTGTTTCCCTTAATTGAGTTCTTTCCCCTCTTCAATAAGCCTCCCTCTTACTACCACTATATGTTGGCTTGGTCCAAATTTACAGATTTCAACTTAGAAAATCAAGAATTAATGTCTTTTTTGATGAAGATGTTCAAACTTTTGCACACGACTGTATCTAATTTTTGTCATGTTTGAGATCGTTGTGGGAATATTATGATGATTCAACTTGGCTTAAGAAAGCCACCTTACTGTTCTTAGTTTTCTTATTATTTTACCATCAAAATTTTAAAAATCCTCCTCCTACAGCTTTGTGCTAAAACCACAGAACTCCCTAGAATTGTACAGCCAATACCTGAATAGGTCTTTTGTGCTTTTTTAAATTGATTCAACTTACCCAGCATACATTAAAACACGATTGTTACCATAGCAATGAATAGGGGGATGCTCAACATCCTGAGACTGAGCTAATCCACTTGTATAATATATCCCCATCATATAAGTATTCTAGCAAAACCTTAGATACCAATAGGAATACCATATCAATGGCCTAGCAACACCTTAGCAACCACCTGGGATAGCTTAGCAATAGCGTAGCAACACCTTATCAAGCACATAGGATAGCATACCGATGGTTTAGCAAACTCCTTAGCAACCACCTTGGATAGCATAACAGAAGCATAATACTTTGGCAACCACCTGGAATACCTTAGCAATGGCCTAGCAACATCTTATCAGCCACCTAAGATAGCATAGCAATGACCTAGCCAAACCCTAGCAAACACCTTGGCTACCATAGCAACCATCTGGAATACTGTAGCAATATGTAGCAATATATGCACCATCACAATCACTTGGGATACCATAGCAACAGCCTAGCAACACTTTAGCAACTACCTAACAAGCACTAACCAATGCCCAAACAACAAGCTGGAATATCATAGCAACCTTGTAGCAACACCTTGGCAGCTACCTGGAATTACTGCATAGAGTACAGAGTAACAGATTATGCAGAGAATATTTCTCATTCTGATCTGCGTCTCATGTTTATATATTTTATTCTCCTCTACTTATAATATGTAGAATGGGGCTCCGGTTACATCAGCCAAATTATTACTCCTCTTCAATATTCAGGAACCAGGTGGGGCTCATTTTGGGAGAGGCATCTCCCATTTGGGAGACACAAACCATATTAGATATGATAGAGATAGCTGGAGGATAGACTTTCTGAAAGTACCTATACCTATTTTTAAAGGGCAGGGTCTCTGAAATATCTCCTAAAAAATCAATAACATGTATTTAATGGTTGTTAACTGTCTTAACAGTTTTGTAGTAGCACCATATTTAGGTAAATGTTTATTTCTGCCATTATCAAAGCTCTGAAAAGTAATAAGGGAAAAGACATGTCTGGGAAATGGTTTGGAAACCGAAATGAACAACTGGTTTGTTTATTTATTTATTCTGAGTGCTTTTTCAGGCCATGGCTCTTTTTTTGGTCAGATTTCTACAGCTTCATCTTCAGGAAAGTCATAATATCATAGCGACCTTTCCCTTTCAGCTCTTCTCTGTTTGCACTACAGTGTGAATCACATTGCTGATTCATTTATTGGCACAGCCATAGTTCACAGCTACATTAGACATGAGGTGCTAAGTAGTGCCACAGTGGACCAACTGCAGTTGTAGAGGCGCTGGCCACTTTATTAGAAACACCTAACTTGTACTTGCACTCACTGGCCACTTTATTAGAAACACCTACCTTGGACTTCTACAAACTGGCCACTTTATTAGAAACACCTACCTTGTTCTTCCACTCACTGGCCACTTTATTAGAAACACCTACCTTGTTCTTCCACTCACTGGCCACTTTATTAGAAACACCTACCTTGGACTTCTACAAACTGGCCACTTTATTAGAAACACCTACCTTGTTCTTCCACTCACTGGCCACTTTATTAGAAACATCTACCTTGTTCTTCCACTCACTGGCCACTTTATTGAAAACACTTACTTTTTTACTTCCACTTTATTGGAAACATCTATGTTGGACTTCCACTCACTGGCCACTTTACAAGAAACACCTACTTTGCACTTTCACTCACTGACCAATTTATTAGAAACATCTACGTTGGACCTCCACTCACTGGCCTCTTTATTAGAAACCGATAAACTGATAAACTGCATTTCTATAAAAATGTAAAGGATTTCCTAAATGTTCACTAAAAGGCTGTTTAATTGGTCGTTCTTTATTCACTAAGAATAATCTGGGATAGCCACATGTCTGACCTGAGTGTGTGTAGCAGGAATATCAGTGTGTGAGTGTCTGTTGTTGATTTTATGACTCAGGTCAGCTGGTTCACTTCCACCGAAATGTCACACTTAACAAAAGCCATTGGAGGAAAAAAAAACAGCTTAACTGACATGTAATTTCCACAGTAATATGAAACCCAGAACACCTTATTCTTAAAACTACAAACAAACAAAACCATTTTAAGCATTTCTGTGCTGCGGGTGCTTCCGTTCGTCCTTCCGTCTGTCCGTCTGTGTGTGTGTGTGTGTGTGTGTGTGTGTGTGTGTGCGTGTGTGTGCGCGCAGTGAGCGTGTTTGTATGAAAAGCTCAAAAGTTGCCTCAGGGACTCAGCAGACCATGAAACATGCTTGGCCGACCAAGCCTGGCACGATCCCCCCCGCGCTCCTTTAATAAGTGCATTCGGGACGTCCACGGAAATCAAATGTCGGCTAGAGGGAAAAGGGGGGTAGAGGAGGCTTCCTCGCTGCAGGGTGGATATTAGCCCTGGCATCTGGTGGTGAGATGGGGGAATTCGGTCGGAATGCAGAAAGAACAGAGTCATACACATTCACAAACTTTTTTTACTGCAGAGACAGAAACAGGGTCTGAACTGTAATTAAAGCGATAGTTCAATCAAAAATCAAACGTACCCAGCTTTGCCTCTTACTCCAAAGAGGCAAGACATTTGGTGTCTAAAATGTTCTTGTTTAGTTTTATACTAGAACTATGAGGCTAATGTAGCTAACAAGCAGTGAGAGCTTGGGTACAACAATTAGCATGGTGCTAATTACATGTCTAAATCATCACATTTGCCTCTAAAGTACTTTTTTGCTTCAGTTAAGTCAGTGTCAGATCTCAAAGTTGCACATATGGGTTGGTTTTTGAGAAATAGTTGGACCAGTCGGGCTGGATTGGGTCTCAAAGTTAGAGGTACAGGTCAGCTTTCAAATTTAGCAGTACCAGTCAGGCTTGGTTAGGTTTTAAAGTTGTGGGTACAGTTCGAGTTTCCAATTATATAGTACCAATTGGGCCTGGTCGGGTCAGGTATCAAAGTCATGGGTATGGCTTGGGTTTCAAATTAAGTAGCAACAGTGGGGAATGGTCTGGTCAGATCTCAGAGTGGTGGGTGCTGGTCAAATTTAAAATTTAGTGGTAAGAGTTGGGCCTGGTTAGTTCGGATCCCAAAGTCACAGGGTAGGGGTCATGTTTCAAATTTAACAGCACCTGGTCAGATCAGGTCTCGAAGTCAGATCTACAGGTATGGGTTGGGTTTCAGATTTAGACAGCCCAGTTTCGCCTGGTCAGATCAGGTCTCAAAGTCAGATCTATGGGTATGGGTCAGGTTTCAAATTCTAAAGGCTCAGTTGGGCCTGGTTAGATCAGGTCTCAAAGTTAGGGGTAAGGATCAGGAGTTAAGTTTAGCAGTACTCATGCCTGGTCAAGTATGATCTCAAAGTCACAGTCACAGTCAGTTAACAGTACCAGTTGGGCCTTGTCTAGTCATGTGTCAAAGTCAGATCTACTGGTATGAATCAGGTATTAAATTTAGAAGGCCCAGTTGTGCCTGGTCAGATCAGATCTCAAACTCAGACCTACAGGTTTGAGTCGGGTTTCAAATTTAGAGGGCCCAGTTCAGGCCTGGTCAGTCTCCCAGTCAGATCTACCGGCACGGGTCAGGTTTCAAAGTTTGAAATCCCAGTTAGTGGGAAAGATCACGGGTCAAGTTTAGCGGTAGTCAAGTCAGGTCTGGTCGGGTATGATCTTAAAGTTGAGTTTTGAAATTTGGCGGTACCAGTTGTGCCGGGTCAGGTTAGATGTCAGATTCATGGGTTGCAGATACAAGTCTTCAATTTCATGCTCATATAGACCTCTAAGACTGTAAAACTGGACATAAATACAGACCAAATTCAGGATCTAGGTGGCTACTACTGTATTTAGCTGTGCTAATGTGAACTTGAGTGTCAAAACCACATAAAGAAGTCCATATGAGATTACTTGAGGCAACTGTTTGATGATTCAGGCATATAGTTAGCACCATACAAGTTTGCCATATAGTTCCAGTGTAAAACTAAATAAGCAAACTTCAGACACCAAGCATGTCTTGGCTGATTGACTATGTTGAGTTTAGAGGGAAACTGTAAATTTGATTTTTTTGTCAAACAACGTCTTCAAGCTACATCATCTTAATATTCTGTGAGACACCTCGGGTAAACCTTGCTACCTCAGTGAATAGAGAAGGGGGGCTTTTAAAGCAAGCCCAATCTGTATTCCAGCAGGCCCACCGCATGAGAGGGGACTGCTGCTAAACACAGCGAGCCAGACAGCTTATCTGTTTCGCAGAGGCAGTGACTTATTGCTTTCTGGGGGGCCTACGCCAGTCCAAGACGAGAGTGCGTGATGCATTGGTTTGTTGTGACAGAACAGCTTGTCTGGAATATCAGTCCTATCTGGCAGAAGAACAGCCGTTACAAAAGCAACTGAAGGCTTTAGCAGAAGCCTGAATAGTATGTCATACATTCCTTGACATTTCCGATTGCCACGTTCGTGTTTATCTGGCTCGAATTTTTCTTCCACGATCCGCTTTGGTTGAATCAATCACAGTGAATTTCTTTGGTTTATCATCATTGTTTATTATAAACCCTCACTCAAGAGTTAGTCCTGTTGCTACACCTTTTAAATGTGTTTATGTAATTACATATTTAATAACCTTTATATAGAATTACATTTGATTTAAATTCTGTATTGACAAGTTCAAATCTGCACTTTTGACATATTTCTCTTTGTTATGATTCATGATATGAATTTGTATAAAATTATGCCATGATTTTGCTACCATGGGTAACAACTGCAACTTACAGGTGACAAAACTCATTTTACTTGTTGTGTTTTTCATATACTTCAGATTTCATTGATGTATATTATTCACTTTTCATTTATCAGTGTCCTTTTACTTCAATACTCAGCATGCATTTTACAAATTCATCATACAACCACTGGGAATCTGTGGTGTCAACCAGTCCTGACTGTTAGCCACTGATCTCTAGGCTAATAAATACAACCAAGCTAGCATTAGCATAACCCTCTCCTTGGTTGTCGCACAAAAATATAATGGAAAACGCATTTCTATCTTTATTCAACATAAAATGAACACCAGAGATGAGTTTTAACCTCTCAGAGAAAAGAAGCCAAACTGAGGGAAATTTCAATCTAGATAGCTAGCTACCATGCTAACTTCAGCTTTTAGCTTTTTTGTCCTCCTCAACTGACACGTCATTTCTGTTATGTGAGTAATCCATTTGTTTCATTGTAAAGATTGATCTAAAGACAGTTACTACAGTTGTGCAGCTGCAATAAGATATTCAGCTTATGTTATGTTAGCAGCTAGGAAGCTACGTTAGCAGCTAGGGAGCTTATGTTATTCTGTTTTTTCTTCAATTCCCAGCTAAAAAAAAAACACAAAATAACACAAATTCGAAAGAGCCCACCCCAAAAATCCACCCCAAAGCCATAATTAACTCCTCCCACCTTCAAGATACATCATCAGAAGGGGGCTTTCCAGTATTTAAACTGGGAAATTTCACTCTAGATACTACAACAGCTTAACTGTAGGAGAAATTATATTCATTTGCTTCATTATTTGCTTAACAAGGTT
This sequence comes from Colossoma macropomum, assembly GCF_904425465.1. NCBI lineage: Eukaryota > Metazoa > Chordata > Actinopteri > Characiformes > Serrasalmidae > Colossoma > Colossoma macropomum. The sequence goes on along the minus strand of NW_023494825.1, from coordinate 674,592 downwards.
ACAACTATCTATAGATCCATCATCCAATACACCAGCAGATCTACATCTGGTTTTGTTGTTTTTTCCATACATCTGCCCAACATCTGTATGTTGGTTTTGTTGTTCTCTCCCCTTGGCGCTCCAACTGGTGGTGCGCACTTGATTTATTTGAACACGCTCCTGCCTTCAACACTGTGGTGTATTTTTTATCCACATAACTCCATCAAAATATTAACTATTGGCCTATAATTCTGAAAATGTGTCATTGATATTTCCCCTCGACGAAAGTGACAAATCAAGACAAAATGCTAATAAAGCCTTAAGATGAAGTGGAAATGCCAAGAACAACCACATCCAGCAAATCTGTTGCTTCCAACAGTCAGCAGACATATGTACTTTGTATTAATGTTGAATTTACACATTCAAGTTATTGTTAATGTTATTGTTTCAGAAAGTGTTATAACCTATTAACAATTAGACTGTGAACCAATCACTGGCCCGTCTGCATTCAAGCTCACAATTAGCATCTATCTGCTTAATTACCACCTCAGCAAGGTGGCTCCGACATAACAATATAGGTAATTTTCCCTCACAGCCATTTCCAATTAACCAGATTGCAATTATGATTATTAGCCAATTTTAGTCTCCAGTAATATCACAAGAATACATTGTCTTAGCAGTGGAGCATCGCTGTAGGGAGCTCTACAGCTCATATGGATGAGGAACAGGTTTAAAGTGCTGGCAAAGTGTAATTTATTCAGTTATAGTCAGACTTGCACATAAGCTGAGTCCAAATATCCAAGTTTATCTGCTTCATACAGTTTTCAAAGTGTGACACAACCATCTAAGTGTTCCCCAATGTCAGGATATCATGGGTTTGATCCCCAGTGTTGCCATAGCCATTCAGTGCTGATGTAACAGAATTAGCAGTTAGCATTCTCCCTTAATTGTGTTGACCTGTGCGATATTGTTGTGTTCATGGAAGCACATGCTAGCATTTACTTTCCCAGCATGGTAGCTCAAAGCAATTTGGGGTGGAGGAAATAGCCATGATTGATTGAGAAAATTTAGGAAAATATTAGGGCTGTCAAATGATTCAAATACACACATACATATACATTTATTTTCTAAGCCACTTATCCTCCTGGGACATGGGCGCTGTAGTCTATCCCACCTTTCAATGGGTGGAAGGCAGGAAACACCCTGGACAGGCCACCAGTCCATCACAGGGCAATAATTCAAATAATTAACAATAAATTGCATTATTTTATGTAGCTAATCATTGTAAATTGCATTTATCTGAAGCCTTATTTGACCTGGATTAGTTGTACCTGGGAAGCTACTGTAATTTGAGTCATTACTGATGAGATCCATGATTTGAATCCAATACAAATCTGCAATATCCACAGTTTTTACAAGTCTATCATTCTTTAAACTTCTTTAAGCAACAGCTGTACTGTGAATGCCCTGAATCAACTTGTCGGTATTGTTATAACGAACCCTGTTAATTGAAAACGTTATCTCTGTTTTTGGTGACTAGGAGACAAAGTTAACTGCTATACTACAGAAGGTTTGAAGGGCTAAAAACTAAATGTAGTTGATTAGCCAAGCATGTTTGGTTTGAAGTTTGCTTCTTTAGTTCAACACTACGAGGCTAAGGTAGCTAACAATGGAAGCTTATACCCCACCAATTCATGACACTTTTACCTCAAACCATGTCAAGTTATTAAGTAATTTCAAACAGACTTGCTTAAGTGGTTTTTGACACAATGTAACTTACTACAAACAAAAACATGGACTGAAGTTTGTTAACATAGCTAAAAACAGTGGCAGCCATATTGAATCCTCAATGATAGCCATACTTTTGTTTGCTGGCAACAGGCATATTTGCCAAGCTCTTCTTTTAAAAAGGAATTCAAAGCAAACTAGTTCTGAAAGTCCATTTCCACATGGTAATTGGGAAAACTCAACAAAATGGCTTTCAATGACATGTGAGCATAGAAGGCTTTCCAATGAGCCCAAGTGAGTTGGTTCCCAGGTGGACCTTGTCAATTCATGATGAAATAGAAAAGCCATTGAAGGAGCAGGGCTTCAGAGCACAGCTTCTATGAGCAGCAACTTGCTCAATCAGGTTCACAGGTGCAAGAGCCTGCTGAGGTCAAAGGTCACGGGATAGGGGCCTCTCTTTACACATAACAAGTTGGCAGCCATTGTAAAGCCTGTTGACCCTGTGGTGGTCTTTCTGATGGTGGTCTCTGTGGAGGTGAAGCTACCCCATGGTAAACTCCTCTTCACTGAAAAACTGCATTGTGTAGGTTAACAAGAATAGGCTAATGTAGAGTTTCACACTCTTCAGGAGAACAAAAGGCTTAGTTAACCATGGGTGTAATCTGAGGTGCAGGTGGGGAAAGCATCACCCCCATAAAGAAGGGATTTCACTTTTTTCACCAATGTGAGATTAAATTATTCTTAATAATAGAAAGTGAAAAGCACAATTATTAAGAGAGATCATGGATTTAATAAAAACAACAAAGGTTTCTCCTTTAGAGGGCAGCGGTGAGTGATGTTTATTTGATATTTATTAAAAGCATCTTCAGAGGACAGTGGTCAAGTTTGTTTATTTGAGTTTGTTTATTTGATGTTTTTCATTGACGGCTTTAGGGGATGGCAGTGAGTAATGTTTGTTAATAGTGCCATTAGAGGGCAGCAGTGAGTAATGTCTGTTTATTTGGTGTATGTTTATTTAATAATTGTTAATGACACCTTTAGAGGGCGGTGGTGAGTAATTAGAACGATACATTGGAATGATACTGTCACATCCACAAGGAGTAAGACACAGGGAAGGCCATTTGATTCTGACTGTAAAAAGTGCCCTTATTAACATCAGCAGAAAGGCACGTACAGAACACCGAACCCACAGGGGAGGCCACCACCAGCCACACAGACCACCCCCAACACACAAAACACACCAACAACCAACATCCCCAAACACTAAACAACACAACAAACACTTATACCTTTAACTGATGAACAAGAACATAAGCAACACTAATAGTCCCCCCACTAGAGGGCGCATTTTCCCCATGATCCTCTTGGTGCGTCAGCCTGGCCACATTTCCTGAGCTTCAAGAGGCCGGCACCAGCCACTAGCGGGTCAGCATGATATGTGTCAATCAATATTTTTCGAATTTTTCACTTTGTAAAGAGTTTGCTAAAGCGATGTTAGTAAGCTAGTTGCTAATGCTTGCATTATTGTTATGTAAGCTAGCTTTACTTAATTACTGTCCCCCTTTCTGTAGAAACCATTGTAACCTTGTAGTTAACTCCCTTCCCCAACACATTGTCACCAAGGGTGCATGGTCTTGCAAGACAAAACCCAAAAAATAAATAAGGACACAACGTTTTGGAATCTTTCACCTTTCTGATTTATGTGTAGTGCAAGAAACAAATTGAACATGGTACTACATATAAAAGCACACAGTGACATTTGTGGTTTTTATTGGATTTTATGTGACATTATTTATTTACGAGGCGCTTCAGGCAGGTCATTTGAGGTCCTTGGCCAATTCACAGCAGTAATTAAATGGACAATGGACTCTTGGCACAACCCGTCCTGTCTGTCATTTTAAATTAGAATAGTGGCCATCTGACTTCTCTCTATGTTCCCTTGCTGAATCTGTTATTCACCAGTTTTTCAGTCTGTTTTCTGTACTCACATTGGTTTGAACACCAATCTTTATCAATCCTCTTTCAAAGAGTCCTGTGTGGAATCACAAGCTTAATCTGGAAAAATCTCCTAGTTTCCTCTCGTCTAAAGCTGGAGACCACCAGGAGTTTAAAAGAGAGGAACATGGCCTGGCTGGAGCTCCCAGTACCTTTGTCCATTGTTCCTTCAAAGGGTTAAGTGGCTTTTAGTGAGCAGGATTTGGTCAATGGAGTGCTTCGCTGTGGATTACCCATTCTGTTCTCGTTCAAATGGAAAGGGATTGGGTTATTGGTTGCCCTGCCTCCAAAGTTGACCTTGCATTAGTGTGTTTTATTGTTGTGAGGCTGGTGAAATCATGCTGTGAATAACTGAGGAAGGAAAGTTTAAAGTTTATTTGATGTCCTTTGTTTACCGAAAGCTTTTGTTTTTCTTCAGCAAAAGGTGTAAGAGATTGCTGCCGTGCTGAAATTTCTCATTTCGTTTTTACAGAGAAGCCGCAATGAATATGACTTGTTTTGTTCAGTAACAAGCTTGGAGAGCCCTGGTGTTTGTCAAATAAATAACGGCAATAAAGAGATGGAGTTAGAAAAGGGTAGGCAAATGCAGCAAAGAAATTGATGGACAGAGAGAGAGAGTTAGTTCTTTGATAAAGTTCTTGGAGATATCAAGAAAAGCTTGAGGTTCAGACTGCTTGACCTTGCGCTGACCCCTGCCTTATGCCAGCAAATAGTTAAATAATCCATGCAAAGGGATGCGCTGCAAAAGACCTCTTAAGCACAAAAGGTTGAACCAGAATCCATGGTTCACATGCTAATGACTTAATGTTGCTGCTGGAAGGATTTGTGAAATAGTAGTATCTGCTGAATCATTTAGGAAAGATAAAAATGGCTTCATATTAAAGCAGAAGTACATAACCGATTTAATGGCCTAATTGGCTCTCAAGCTAAAACAGGCCAACCACCATTAGACTTCGAATCATATATAAGAGTCAAGTGGGTAATACCAGGTAGCCCGGAGAGTAGCAGACCTGAAAAAACATAACCATACTAATGGTGTTCTTCAGGGGTGCGTTATAGGCCCACTGCTGTTCACCATAGGCTTAGACAATTTAACAATTTCATCATTACAATGTTAACATTCTTCACCCATGGTATTATTTTTGCAGTGAGATCAGCAATGTTCTCGCAACAGTTTGATGGTTCCAATGTACCCATCAACGAGTTTTTTAGAGTGGAGAAAGATTCTTTCAAAAATATTTAAGCTCAACACATTTGACCACCACCTGGCACTGCAGGAAACTATTCAGCACTATCATGTAACCAAATTACAAAATGCAATTCTTCAAAGAAGCTAAGATAGATTTCTACCTGTGGAGTTTTTTTGAACAAGCATTTGATTTTTTAAAGAAGAATGATAAAATATTCCAACTGGATATTGAAAGAAGACCAATTCTTGATTTAAAAAAAAGAGTTTCAGCCAATCCTAGTGTACTGCATGCTTAAATTCAAATTCCTCTGTACTATATGTACATTAAGGAGCAAACCATTATGACCACCTACCTGATATGGTGTTGGTCCTCCAACTGCCATAACACCTCGTTGGTCCTCCACACTGCCATAACACCTCGGCATGGACTCTGAGACCTCTGAAGCTGCCCCTGTGGTATCTGGCACCAAGACATTAACAGCAGGTCCATTAAGTCCTGTAAGTTGTAAGGTGGAACCTCCATTGATCAGACCTCTTGTTCCAGCACATCCCACAGATGTTCAGTTAGATTGAGATCTGGAAATTTGGAAACCAGGGAAACACCTTGAACTCTTCTGCGTTTGGAGGTTGGGATGCACTGTGTGCTTTGACACATTCGTCTCGCAACCATCTTTAAAGATTTCTGACTGCCACAATAGCCTTTCTGGCAATTCGGACCAGATCGTTTAGCCTTTGTTGCCCTCGGGCATCGATGAGACTGGGTGTCCAGGGTGTCTTTCTTGGACCACTCTTGGCAGGTACACTGCTGACTGGGAACTCCACCCAAGAACTACTGTTTCGGAGATGCTCCGGCCGAGCCATCTGACCACAAAAATTTGGCTCTTGTCAAAGTCGCTCAAGTCTTCACACCTGCCCATTTCTCCGACATGCAACAATTGACTGTGAGAACCAAATGTTTGCTTACCATCTAATATATCCCAGACCTTGACAGGTGCTTTTGTCTGATAATCAATGTTATTTGCTTCATCTGTGAGTGGTCAGACTGTTGTGGCTCATCTATACACAAATATACTGCACATAACCTTTTTACCTGAAACGTAGAGGTCCAATCTCAAAATGTGCAATTACAAATTTTACTTTATACTGTTCTGACTTTAAGCCATTATGTAATGTAATGTTATTTACACAACAACAATATGTATCTTTGTAAATAACTTACATGTAGTTAATTGAAATATGTGTCGTTTTATACAACCTTAAAAGCCAAAAGTGTAATTTTCAGTTACTGTATTGCAAATGTGTAATTACATGAAGAGAAAATGTTGTATTCTCGTGTAATTACAGAAGTAAAACAGAAGTCCATACATGTGCATTTACATAGGTTCTACTACTGTAATCCATCTTTACCAATTAACACATCACCAGTAATTACACTGTTGTTGCATGTATTGTTAATGTGTAACTACACAGTTATTACCCAACATGTACTCTAAAGTAAGTTTGTGTTTTGAAGCATGACACAGCAGAAAGCAGAGGAGCAGCAGAGGATGGTAGCTTCATCTTCTTGCCATCAGGAGGCGCCATCACCCTCTGCAGACGTACCTTTATGAATGTTGTGGGTGTGTATGAGTGTGAGAAAAAGAGAGTCTCCTCACTGTTTATTTTCTGCGGATAGAACCCTCATTGTGCCTCAAAAACAGAGAACAGTTCCAGACAAGGAGGAGCGTTTGATCAATATCTAATCAGCGAGCGTAGGGCAAAGACAACAGTGTTTGTGAGAAGCAGACAAACGCATGAAACTCCTCACCACTTTAAAGGAGTGAGAGTGAGAGGGAGAGAGATAGAGAGAGAGAGAGAGAGAGAGAGAGAGAGAGAATTACGCCAACATTACACCCATCATCAACAGTCAGTACCTCATCAGAGCAAGTTGAATCTACTCATCCAGTGATGACAGTTTGACATGAGATGTAAACATTGTTTAAGCTCCAAAAACATACTGTTCACTCTGCAGTCCATAGAGTCCATATATCATCACTGTCAGGACAGAACTTCACATCTCCATTTTTGTCATTTGTCATATTTTTACATCATTTGAAATCACCATCTGCCCTTTACATTGTATCACAATTCCTGGATGAAGGGACAAACAAAAATGTTCTCCATTCATTTCTATTAAAGGTTAATAAAGTTTTCTTCTCTGGTAAAATTTATCTTTATGGAGAAACGAGGTTTTGTTCCAACAGCAATGAAATTATGAAGCAAAACTGAAAAACTTCTAAAAATTATTTGAATCCAACCCTGGTGATCTCACAATGAACAACATTTACATACATCTGCCTATTCAGCCTATAGCAGTTGAACACCACCCATTCAGTTTCTGTTATAAATCATTCAGTAATAAATGTAAATTACTCAGTATCTGAGGACACATTTATTCAGTATCTACTATAAATTATTTAATACAATATCTAAATTATTCAGCATCTACTATAACTTCCTCAATAATTAACATAAGTAGTCAAGATCTGACTGTAATTATTTTAGTATCTACTATGAAATTTTCAGTGACTACTATAATTTTTGTAGTATCTACCATAAACTATTCAATTTTTAATATGCATTATTCAATAACTGCTATGTATTCAGTATCTACTATTCATTATTCAGAAACAAATATAAATTACTTAGTATCTACTGGAAATTATTGAATAATTGATATACATTTTAAATATCTTATTTAGTTATTATTTAGTAATTTAGTAATTTAGTTATTTAGTAATTAGTATCTGAGTAGAAATAAATCCATTACCTATTATAGATTATTCAGTAATTACTATACATTATTCAGTATCTACTATAAATTATTTAGTAACTATAAATGATTCATGATCTACTATGAATTATTCAATAACTCATACATATTATTCAGTTTCTACTGCAAATGCTTCCATGACTCATATACATTATTCAGTATCTTTTTTTTTAGTAACAACAATAAATTATTCAGTAACTGCTATAAATTATTAATAACAAATTAAAATTACTCAGTATCTGAATAAACATTAACTCAATATCTACTATAAAGTATCTAATACAATTATACATTATTCAGTGTCTACTATAAATCATTTGGTGACAAATGTAAATTATTCAATATCTTCTATAAATTATTTAATAATTAACATATATTATTCAAAATCTGCTATAAATTGTTTAGTAACAAATATAAATTACCCAGTATAAATTAATTCAGTGTATACTATTATGAATTATTCACTAACTACTTTAGATTTTTTCATGATCTCCCATGAAATATTCAATAACTATCTACTATAGATTATTCAATAATTAATATACATTATTCAATATCTACTATAAATTATTCAGCAACAAAGTATAAATTACCCAGTATAAATTAATTCAGTATCTACTATGAATTATTCAGTAACTACTATAAAATTTTCAGGATCTCCTGTGAAATATTCAATAACTCATATACATTATTCATGCTGCAAATTATTCAGTAACTCATATGCATTATTCAGTATATTATTTGGTAAGTACAATAAATTATTCAACTACTATAAATTCTTCAATATCCAATATAAATTATTTGGCACCTACTGTGAATTATTCAGTATCTACTAAGAAACTGACATCACTGAAGTGTGGATCCACATACAGACACTCAGGGTTAAAAAGATGTTATCTAAGCTGCTGTTATATTGTTGTTTTTAGTGGTAGTATTGATATCATGTTGTATATATTGCATTATTATTACTGCACATCATTGCCTGAAGACAAACATGTTGAATGTGTATGTCAGACGGGAGCCGAAGTGAAAAAATCTCAGTCTTCCTCCAGCTCAGCTGCAATCCCCCCCACCGGCCCCCCACTGAGTCTCATTCTACAAAGCATTTCTCAGTGTTCAGAAGCGCTGCTTCCTCTCGCGCTCTGTGGGAGTTACAATCCGCTCCACGCTGCATGGGCTCACTCATTTACTTTAAAGTGATAGTTCTGCATAAAATCAAACTTACCAATGCCCCCCGCCCCTTACCTGTCAGCCAAGACGTGCTTGGTTTTGAGTTTTACACTGAAGCTACGAGGCTAATGTGGCTAACAAGTAATGAATAATATCCCCTAATTAGCATGGTGCTAACTGCATGGCTAAATCATCACTGGACTCAGACTGTGGACATGTTCAGTATCTCTAATATACTTAATTAGACGTTTCTGACACTGTAAGATAACCTGTTATCTATAGAAATGGACTAAAGTAAGATTCTGTTATTTTACGATTAGAATTCCGTTTTTTGCTGCTGAAGTATTTGCCAGTACAGTTTTATTTCTGTGCAGTGTTTTTGTTTTTCTCTAATTCCGTATCAGAAAGAAATACATGGTTGTTAAAAAGCTCTGTCTCCACAGATGCTGTCATTGCGCTGTAATACAAGTGTTCAGCCAAGCGGCTAATGACTGTTGTTGTGTGCTACATGTACAGAGTGTCAAAAAGGCCTTTTCAGCCTTCATCTATCAGTGGTTAAAGTTCCCCCAACAGAGAGACAGTTCAACCTCTAGAAAAAAACCTGAGAGGCCTGTATGGTATTCAGTACCTACTGTACACTATTCAGCAACTACTACAAATTACTCGTTACCTACTATACATTGTACAGCAATGAGTATAAATGATTCAGTATCTTCTATAAATTATTTAGCAACTAATCTAAATTATTTATAACTACTAAAATGATTCAGTTTCTACTATGATTTATTCAGTATCTACTGTAAATGATCAGCAGCTTCTATAAATTATTCAGCATTCAGTAAATACTACAGATTATTCAGTATTTATGTATTATTCAGTATCTACGATGAATTCTTCAGTGTATTCTCTAAATTATTCAGCAACTACTACAAATCATTTAATAACTACAATGAAATATTAACAATCTCCTCTGAATTATTCACTATTTACTACAAATTGTTCAGTAAATACTATGAATTTTTTTGTATCTACTATAAATTATTTAGTAGCTATTATGAATTACTCAGTATCTACTATACATTGTTCAATAACTATTAGAAATGATTAAGTAGGTACTATGACTCATTCAGTAACTCCTATGAATTATCATATCTACTGTAAATTGATCAGTAACTACTGTGAATTATACAGTAACTGCTACACATTATTCAGTACCCTCTATACATTATTTAGCAGCTTCAGAATAATACAGTATCTACTATACGTTATTCAGTATCTACTATGAAATATTCAGAAACTACTATGAATTATTGAGTATCTACTCTGAATCATCCTGCAACTACTCTAAATCATTGAGTATCTACTATACATTATTCAGTACTTACTATAAATTAATCAGTGACTTCTATAAACTGAATAAATAAATAAATCTGTCCACTCAGAAGCACTGCTCTTAGCCTCCCTCCTGGCCAGTTATTTCCAGGCTCCTCAACATAATTAGGGAAAGACCTTTAAAAGCCATGCTGATGTTTCAGGAACATATTTGAAATCGCTGGTTGCGCCACTCAGGAGCCCATAATCGAGTCTATTTGAGATTACTTAATAACTTGTAACGATTTGAGGCCAGTGTGTAATGATTTAGCCATGCAGTTAGCACCATGCTAATTGGTTCATTACAAACTTCCATTACTTCTTAACTACATGAGCTCCGGCGTAAAATGAACGCAGCAAACTTCAGACTCCAAACACGTCCAGACTGCTCAGCTACAACTGGGGTGAGAGGGGGGTGGAGAGGACTGTGGAAATATGACTTGTTACAGAACTATACATTTGAATATGTATGCACACATACACAAACACCTTCGAATCCCATTCCATCCCTCACAGTTACAGCTATTGAATAACTGACCCATTCTAATTCCCTAAATATCCTCAGGGACAGCGTATGCCTCGCAGAAGACCCAATAAATCAATTTAGCCGACCAAATAATGCGCCGGCCAGACTTTCCAAACCTGAGCGCTTAAGCCTCGTCCCATTCACGCACGCAAAAGGCAAACCCTCTCCTGGCAGAGGCTGATAAAGTTGAAGCAGAGGCGAAGGCCGCTTTTAAGACGAATGTAAACCCTGGTTAAAGTCCAGTGATTTGCGCCGTCTGCCGGACTTCAATAACGTTTTGAACTACATTCAGTGTATGTCCGGCAAAGAGACTCGCAAGCTGAATTGAGGTGAAGTACCAACACATGCATTTCTGTACTTCTGATCACTTGGAGTGCTTCTGTAAAACAGCCTAAGAAGCTTGACTTACTGACCTGTTCAGACTCAACATGTAGTTCTCAGGGGTTCGTTTGAAATCAAGAGCATAACTGGCAACTTAGGATTGGAAGGGGGCAGAAATGGGATGGTGGCTGATCTAATCTAATAAACAAACATCACTCACCGCTGCCCTCTAAAGGCGTCATCAACAAACATCAAATAAACAAACATTGTTCACTGCCACCCTCTAAAGGCGTCATTAACGACCATCAAATAAACAAACGTCACTCAGCACTGCCCTCTAAAGGCGTCATTAACAACCACCAAATAAACAAACGTCGCTCAGCGCCGCCCTCTAAAGGCGCCATCAACAACCACCAAATAAACAAACGTCGCTCAGCGCCGCCCTCTAAAGGAGTCATCAACAAAAATCTAATGAACAATCATTGCTCACCACTGCCCTAATGTCACTCACCATCGCCCTCTAAAGGCGTCATTAACAACCACCAAATAAACAAACGTCGCTCAGCGCCGCCCTCTAAAGGCATCATCAACAAACATCTAATAAACAAACGTCACTCACCGCCGCCCTCTAAAGGCGTCATCAACAAACATCTAATAAACAAACGTCGCTTAGCGCCGCCCTCTAAAGGCATCATTAACGACCATCAAATAAACAAACGTCCCCACCTTTAAAGCGATTATTGTACCTTTTAGAAGTTACAACTTCAATTCTTGACCTAAAATATGCCTCATTGAATGTTTTTCTATGTATATTTTAGCCTCATATTGAGGGGAACAAAATCACTTCTTTTCAACATGGAGGGTTGAAATGAATTATGCACAGTGAGATTATACACATTTTCAAATGTCAAACACAGAGAAATCACACTAAATCTTTATTAGCATCTTTTTATAAAAGCTCATAAAAATTTCATATCTAATTTGTATACATTTTTGTTGCACGACTGGCGTTCCTTGTCTCCAACAGCAGACTGTCCGAGAGCTCCTCATGCATAGATAAATTACAGCCTGTTTTTAATAAACGCCTCATCAAAACAAATGTTGGTAAACAGCTTGTCTGGACATGCTTTCTTGAGCTCTGTGAACTCATGGTTTTGGGCAAGGTTGGGCTTCTTTGCGAAAACTGTATAAAACTTCAGAGCACCAAGCTGTCTGGGTTCTGTGGAAGCTGAGTTTCTCTTTGTGATCATATCAATTGCCTCCATCATGGCTGGACAAATGATTACACATTGAGTCTATTTAACAGGTTTCTTTCAAAAGCTTGGGAACCCCTGGTCATAATGATAGTAAGCTTGATTTAAGACTTCCCAAACCCAGTTTCTCTCCGGTTTTGAGCTCCTGCAGGAAGTCGTAGGAAATGACTCACATGCTTGCCATTCGAATCAGCCACGTGAATGAATGAGATGCCTGAACTCTCTGTGCACCCCATATCCTCTCAGTCCACATGTGGGGTTTCTAAAAGTGATATTACTGCTGAATTTTGCCTCAGTTCCTCCTACATCTGGCTCAATTTCTCGCCCTGCTTTGAAGCTTGTGGACTTAATGCAGAATCTCTCCCTCTGAGAGGGAGCACTGGGTGCATGCTGTAGGCCATATTTATCAGGATTCTCAAACTAAAAGTGTTGATCTGGAATCAGGCTCTTGCCATTAACCACATGATGCATTAATTGAAATGTAAAGGTGAAAGACACTTAGTCACTGTTGTACAAGGTATGTCACAGTGTCCCAAAGTTCTCAAAAATATGTAAAAAAGTTCTGAACACTGTGTTTAGTTGAACATGATCTTGCTAAATTCCATCTTAACGCAGGCACTGCTGTGTCTATCAAAGGTTCTTTACCATCTTAGAGCTTTAATTGGGCTCTAGAGCTTTCTGCCCGAACATGACCCACAGCACCAGGTTCTGAACTTGAACCCAACTCAAGCCAACAAGATTTTGTCCAAAGCCAACCTGACCCAAACCACATCATCAAGTTTTTGAGTCTGAAACTGACCCCAAACTGGCCCAACACAATTCAAAAAGGACCATTGGAACATAAGGCCCTGGGAATTTAGAGTTTTGGTAACATAGGACCATGGGAACATAAAAGCTTGGGTACACAGAACCCTGGAAGCATCATCCCCAGGAAACATAGAAGCCCAGGAACACAGTCCCCTGGGAACATAACGCCCTGGGAACATAAAGGCTTGGGTACACAGATCCCTGGAAGCCTTGTGCCCTGAGAACATAGAACCCTAGGAACATAGAACTCTGAGAACATCATCCCCTGGAAACATAGAAGCCTAGGAAAGTAGTCCCCTGGGAACATAAAGGCTTGGGTACATAGATCCCTGGAAGCCTTGTGCCCTGGGAACATAGAACCCTAGGAATATAATGCCTTGGGAACACAAAGGCTTGGGAACATAGATTCCTAGAAGCATTAGGATGGAAGCATAGTTCCTTGGAAACATAGAACCCTGGAAACACCAAACTTTGGGAACACAGAGCCCTGGAAACATAGAACCCTTGGAACATAGGTACACTCCCCATGTCAGTAACCTGACTAAACACACACAAATTATATTTATGCTAATATAAGTTCACAAAATGTTAATGAGCATACAAATGAATTGATCCCTTCAAGACTGAGCCAAATGATGCCCCCTACAGTTGCTGGCATTGTAACTAATGCTGGCACTACTAATAGCATCATTGACTTACATAACATATGAAAATGCAAATGATCAGTTTGACAATTTGAAAATCTGGTGAATTTGTTAGCCATTGTTTCAGAGGGTTCTCAGTGGCTTTTGCACAGCTTCTAATTGACTGCTGGTCTAATGCTTCGCCTCACAAGCATTGGTGAGTTTTTACCATATGGATATCACTGTGCTAGCACCGATGCCATCAGGTTCCAGTTCAGTTCAGGAGAATTGTGGCCCGGTACTCCCAGTCCAGCTGTTTGTGGCTTGGCGGCGTGGCGTTTTATTGCTGACACATGCTGAGGCTAATTTATACCCCCATCTGCTTTTCCAGAACAGTGCTCCAAGGAAGGACCATTAGAGAGCCAACTGTTAAAGTGAAACTGAGAGTCAGTGAGAGAAAGAAAGAGCGCCTGTCATACGGACTCATTCTGAAACAAATTACAGTTATGTGCTCCCAGAGTTCAGGGTGAGGTCTGCGCGGTTAGCATTAACCCTCTTATGAAGGCAGGTGTCTCCAGGGTTAGCATTAGAAGGTTGAAATCTATAGAGTCAGTGTTAGCGTTAATGGTCTGAGCGTACTCTGTAGGGTTGGCATGCTTAGAATAACGTCTATATAGTTAGCATAGTTAGTCACCAACCTGTGTGTTCATGTGATTTATGTGGAACATGGACGTTGTGAAATAGCTGTTGTAGTTTATTAGCTAGCTGGAATCTATTGATCTGCTTTTTTATGGGGGTCTATAAGACTAACATTAGAGCTTTTAGGTTGAAGTCTGTAAAATTAGCATCAGTACTCTTAGACTGAAGTTGGTATATTTAGCATTAGCGCTCTCAGGTTGGAGTCTGTAAAGTTAGTATTAGTGCTCTCTGGCTGGAGTCTGTAAGATTAGCATTAGCGCTCTCAGGTTGGAGTCTGTAAAGTTAGAGTTAGTACTCTCAGGTAGGAGTCTGTAAAGTTAGAGTTAGTGCTCTCAGGTAGGAGTCTGTAAAGTTAGAGTTAGTGCTCTCAGGTTGGAGTCTGTAAAGTTAGAATTAGTGCTTTCTGGTTGGAGTCTGTAAGATTAGCATTAGCGCTTTCAGGTTGGAGTCTGTAAAGTTAGAGTTAGTGCTCTCAGGTTGGAGTCTGTAAGATTAGCATTAGCGCTTTCAGGTTGGAGTCTGTAAAGTTAGAGTTAGTGCTCTCAGGTTGGAGTCTGTAAAGTTAGAGTTAGTACTCTCAGGTAGGAGTCTGTAAAGTTAGAGTTAGTGCTCTCAGGTAGGAGTCTGTAAAGTTAGAGTTAGTGCTCTCAGGTTGGAGTCTGTAAAGTTAGAGTTAGTACTCTCAGGTAGGAGTCTGTAAAGTTAGAGTTAGTGCTCTCAGGTTGGAGTCTGTAAAGTTAGAATTAGTGCTTTCTGGTTGGAGTCTGTAAGATTAGCATTAGCGCTTTCAGGCTGGAGTCTGTAAAGTTAGAGTTAACACTCTCAGGTAGGAGTCTGTAAAGTTAGCCTTAGTGCTCTCTGGCTGGAGTCTGTAAGATTAGCATTAGCACTTTCAGGCTGGAGTCTGTAAAGTTAGAGTTAGCGCTCTCAGGTTGAAGTCTGTAAAGTTAGCATTAGTGCTTTCTGGTTGGAGTCTGTAAGATTAGCATTAGCGCTTTCAGGTTGGAGTCTGTAAAGTTAGTATTAGTGCCTTCTGGTCGGAGTCTGTAAGATTAGCATTAGCGCTTTCAGGTTCGAGTCTGTAAAGTTAGAGTTAGTACATTCAGGTTGGAGTCTGTAAAGTTAGAGTTAGTACGTTCAGGTTGGAGTCTGTAAAGTTAGAGTTAGTACGTTCAGGTTGGTGTTTGTAAAGTTAGAGTTAGTACGTTCAGGTTGGAGTCTGTAAAGTTAGAGTTAGTACGTTCAGGTTGGTGTTTGTAAAGTTAGAGTTAGTGCTCTCAGGTTGGAGTCTGTAAAGTTAGAGTTAGTGCTCTCAGGTTGGAGTCTGTAAAGTTAGAATTAGTGCTTTCTGGTAGGAGTCAGTAAGATTAGCATTAGTGCTCTCAGGTTGGAGTCTGTAAAGTTAGAATTAGTGCTTTCTGGTAGGAGTCTGTAAGATTAGCATTAGCGCTTTCAGGTTGGAGTCTGTAAAGTTAGTATTAATGCTCTCAGGTTGGAGTCTGTAAAGTTAGAGTTAGTGCTCTCAGGTTGGAGTCTGTAAAGTTAGAGTTAGCGCTCAGGTTGGAGTCTGTAAAGTTAGAATTAGTGCTTTCTGGTTGGAGTCTGTAAGATT
Organism: Colossoma macropomum; assembly: GCF_904425465.1. Lineage (NCBI taxonomy): Eukaryota > Metazoa > Chordata > Actinopteri > Characiformes > Serrasalmidae > Colossoma > Colossoma macropomum. The sequence goes on along the minus strand of NW_023494825.1, from coordinate 658,507 downwards.
AGCATTAGCGCTTTCAGGCTGGAGTCTGTAAAGTTAGAATTAGTGCTTTCTGGTTGGAGTCTGTAAGATTAGCATTAGCGCTTTCAGGCTGGAGTCTGTAAAGTTAGAGTTAGCGCTCTTAGGTTGGATTCTGTAAAATTAGCCTTAGTGCTCTAAAGTTTGAGTCTAAGATTAGTATACGAGCTTTTAGGTTGGAGTCTGCAAGATTAGCATTACTGCACTCATTTGAGTTTGCAAGGTTAGCATTAGTGCTTTCAAGGTGGAATCTCTAAGCTTAGCACTAGCACTCTTAGTATGAACCCTATAAGGTCTGTACGGCTAGCCTTAGCACTCTCTGAGCAGGATTGTATGGCTGTTAAATCAATGTATATGCACTAAAGTTAAATTACAAGAAAATGTGCCTTAAAATGCATCACTGAGTCTCAGCAACAAGTTGACATTTGCTGGTGATGATGTTTTAATTATACTCACTGTGTTTAGGGACCTTTTTTTCTTCAATGCTGCCTTTGAAGGTATTGTTTATAACATTTTTAGCCTTTGCTTGCCTAACAGTGATCATTTTCTGATAGACAATACAAGTCAGCAGATGATCTCAGGAAGGAACCAAGAAACAAATGTGTTTAATTTGTTTATACGACAACATATGCTGCCTTGTAAGGAAACGTCTCGCAAATAACCTGGATGCCTTTCTTCTAGATTACAGCTTTCACTGTCATCATGTTATCTTTCTTCGTATAACTCCTTTTCAGCACACCATCAAACTCTCTCGGAGTGTGCCTGAGGGCGCAGACTGACTGAAGATGAGGATAATACGGTACTTCTGGGATTTTAACATGACTTTGCAGAACTTTACAACTCGAACCAAAGGTCCTCAAAGATGTTTTCCTGACACAAAACTTGTAAACCTTCTCCAAAAAAAAAGCACTTCCAAGCCGTCTCTCCAGATCGTAATAAATGTGCCTGTCTCGCTCTCGGAGAGTCTCTTCCTGATTCGGAAACTTGGCAGGCTTCATTTGCATGCAGCCCACATATGACAGCAGAAGGACACTTGATTATACAGCCGGAGTGTTTGTAGGGGTTGCGACACCAGTGTGTTTGGTTTCTGCTTCGCAACGGAGGCTTCAAGATTATCAGTACGGTGGACAAATTGCAGTCTTGGGTAGTGTATTTCCTCAGTGCGGTCAGGGAATCCACAACAAAGGCTCTGAAAAGCTCGAATTATTGAAGGTTTTTTGTATTTTTCCAAGTTTGCACCGTTTACATACGAACACAAGCATCGTCTCTTAAACATGAGCAGAGTGGAACCTTTGTTCGATTTGTATTAGAATTTAATTTAATCAACATTCTTGTACATGTTTGCACTGAGTGACCCAGTGTGACCCAGTCTAACCCACTGAGTGGCCAAGGGAGTTACTGTAACCAAGCAACCAAGTGAGTAAGTGAGTAACGGAATGAGTGAATGGCCAAATGAGTGAGTGACCAAGTGACCAAATGAATGATCAAGTGATTAGAGAGTGACCGTTCATTTTTGAAGGCTGTGTTGGGCTGTGCTTCTCCCTGTTGCTAAGAAAATGCTAGCAATAGCTAGCTGGCCATATAAAAACGCCAAACTTCTTGCTTCTGAATTACAGATAACATAACAGAACAAGAAAAAAACTTACTTCGAATGTCAAGTACTGCACTGAAAAGACCCCAGTTGTGCTAACAAGCTATCAATATGTATTAGCAAAAAGTACACGGCGATTCACTTGAAAGAGGCCCCGAATATTCTGTAATAACTCCCGCTAGGACGAATCAATCTGAACCAAACAACCTGCAATGTGCTCCTCAGTATATGGAGCTTCAAATAAGGGATGCCCCTGCGTCTGAGCGATGAGGCAGGTGCTGGACAGCCGTCATGACGTTTAACCTCTGTTAGCATTGCATGTAAAGCATCGATTACACATGCATCAAGGTAAGTAGAGGCTTTTTTGATTCAGATTGCTTCATCAACAGAATATTCGGGGCCTCTTTCGAGTGAATCTCCCTGTACTACTATTAACTGGCAGGTGTGGTGCTGTTAGCAAAATCAAGCTAAACCACAAAGCAGTGTTTATTTAGATCCAAGAATGACTGCAGACACTAATCACTCAGATTACAGGAATGTAAATGGGCAACAGTACAGTTTGGTGGAGGAGGGATAATGGGCTGGGGCTGTTTTTCATGGTTTGGGTCCTCTTAGCTCCAGTGAAAGGTGGTGTTTACACTATTATATACACCTGTTCTAGCATGACTGTGCTCCTGTACCTCAGGTTTGGTGTGGTAGAAACCCCAGTGGCCTGCACAGAGCCCTGACCTCAACCACTGAACAACTTTGGGATGAATTACGAGCCAGGCCTTTTCGTCCAACATCAGTGTCTGACCTCACAAAAGCTCTTTTGGCCAAATGGACGCAAATTCTTACAGTCACACTCCAAAACATTGTGAAAAGCTTCCCAAATGAGTCCATATTAATGCCCATGGTTTTGGAACGAGGTGTCCAGCAAGCTCATACAGGAGTGAGGGTCATGTGTTCCCATTGTTTTGACCATCTATTGTACTTATATTTTCAAATACAGCTTTTATACTTCTTGAAATAAAAAATAGGACTGTTTACCAAGTATAGGGGCAGCATGGTGGCGCAGTGGGCAGTGCTGTTGCTTCTCAGCGAGAATGGCCTGGGTTCGATTCCCGGCAGGGCGACCGGGGTCATTTCTGTGTGGAGTTTGCCTGTTCTCCCCGTGTCTGCGTGGGTTTCTTCCCACAGTAACTGGACATGCTAAATTGCCCCTAGATGTGTGTGTCTGTCTGTCTGCCCTGCAATGAACTGGTGACCTGTCCAGGGTGTATCCTGCCTTCTGCCCAATGACAGCTGGGATAGGCTCCAGCACCCCACTGTGACCCATAAGGATAAGCGGTTTAGATAATGTATGTATGTATGTTTACCAACTATGCAAAACCCTATGGGGCTTGTAAATGTTCTTAAGATTTTTTTTCAGTTTTAGATGAGCATCTTGGTTCTCTTAGAGGTTTGGAGCTCCAAATACATGAGAATACAGGCTTTTTCATCAGGCTTCAGTTTAATGAAGACTCTGCCTTTGTATGGTGTCCTCCATTCGACTTTACAGGATTGTTCATGTGTGAAAACTGAATTAATAGCACGTTAGCTAATGTTGAACTGTGGCCTTTGCAGGGTTCGTGATTTCCAGATTTCCGCTGGAATAATTTCTTTTAAAAATGAGTGCTTTCATGCCCTCCTGCTTCTAATCGGCAGCTTCTTGAATGAGTTTTGGCAATTCTCTGAGGGAATCGTGCACCATCAATTAACCTTGCGGCAGAACGCATGTTAGCCTCCGCTCAGTCAGGAAACTAGACCTTTTGTATTTATTTCAACTTCTGCTAAACTAATTTCCTCCTGTTTACCAAACAAACATTTGATCCTGTTGATTGACACCGATGCTCAGTTTTTTTCCTTTCCGAACGCTCCCATTTCCAATAATGCACATCTCATTAGACTCATTGTCATCTTCATTATTATCCGAACGCTGGCTGTATAATGATGAGTCTCTTGTCTGACTTCGGTGAGGGTTGGAGATTCAAACGGCTCATTAGCTTTGCCCGATTACTCGCCTCTCTGCTCAATCCCTAATCAGCTCCTTTTGTGTTCTGGGCCGTCCGCTCTGCCACTCTTTTCTCCGGCCTCCAATGGCTTTGGTGTGATTCATCACCAGTTGTCCATGGCACTGAGGTGGCAAGAAAAACTTCAGGGCAAAAAAGTGCCTCCTGTGTGGCCTCCAGTGAGTTAGACTAGTGTGGAGGTTTTAGCATGATAGTTAAATAATGCTAACTAGGCACTGCTAGAGTTCACTGTTGATTGGGGACATTAACATGTTTTAGACTTTTTTGTTTTTGTAAATTGAGCGAAAACTGTCACCGAAACAGTCACTACTGAAACAGTCACTACTGAAACAGTCACTACTGAAACACTTGCCAAAGTTTGGGTAGAGTTATGATTGTTTCGGTAGTGACAGTACGAAATGTTCAATCATTAATTTTAATAAAAAAACATAAATAAATAAAAATAATTAAGGTTTAGAGTCGCTCTAAGCAAAAGGATTTTAGTCTAGAGTCTAAGATCAGTTAAAAGTCCCAAATGTGTTTCAGCCCTGACTTTGAACGAATTCGGTAGAACTGTAGTCGGCATTCAAATGCAGCCTCCGAAGGATGCAGCCCCTGAATTGGGAATCCTTTATACTGTGATATTAACCCATCAATAAAAGTCAAAACACATTAGAAAACCACCAGCAACCAGCAGAAACACATAATGGTTTGTTTCAATAGGACTGGAGTTCCTTATATAGGCCTAACGCCAATGAAACAACATTATTATTAGATCCATTCCAGTTGTGAAGTTGGTGACACTAAATCTGAGCCCCTATCTCATGTACCCCAAATGTACCCCTCCTCTAACAACTGGTACGTTTTCTGTTTTCCACTCAACACATGCTTTAAAGAAGAAGTCTTTATGTTTGACGCTTTCGTGCAAATGAAAAGCAGCCCTGTCAAAGCTCATCCCTATTTTAATGAGTTCAGCCACTAGCTGACAATTAGACACCGCAACACCGCTCGCCTTGTGACTCTCTAAGCACCGACTGCATCAATCAAGCCATGTTATTCTGATTGGAAACCACGTCGCCTCTTCCTTAATATCTCCTAAGTGCAAAGCTTTCAACTCTCCGGACGCCGCCGAGTTCCTTTCCCTTTTAAATGAGATGCAAAATACAATGCCTTCGCTAAAAACCTTTCTGTTTTATACACAAGAATAATTATTTAAAGCATTTGAGGGCGATAATTCTGAAGATAACTCTGCGGAGAATCGAGCGCCTTTCCAGAATGACACGGCAGAGAATGCCTTTAATTGCTTTCCTTCGAGTGGTTGCCAAATCACTCATTTATCCCCTTTTCTCAAATCCCTCACAAAGGCAGAGAGCTATGCTCCACTGCTGAGCTTCCCCAGAGATAAGAGGGACATAGAGAGAGAGGATGAACATTTAAGCCCAGGCAGCAACAGACTTCACAGACTTAAAAACTCGGCTTTTGTGATGAGAGCTGACTCGCTCCGAGACTTTTAAATGAACGGCAGCATCATCAGTCAAGGAGAAGGAGCGGGAGGCTAAGTCAGCTACCAGTTTCTGGGAAGTTCCATATTTAATAGCTGTTTTGAACTGAGATTTGTTGGGCTTCTAAAAAAGTCTACACACGTCTCAAGGCACATGCTACTATGCTAGCATGGCAAAGTTTTGATAATGAGGACTAGAAACAGGACTCCACTGAAAACTGGTGGCTAATTAAGTGGAGTGCTACCATAATGCTGAGTAGCTCATTGAACTCAGCCAGCTTTCAGGCTCGGCTTTGCTAACAAAGTTCTTTTCTTACATATTTAGTTGTTTTGAACTGAGATTTGTTACCAGATTTGGGAAAAGTGCACATGTTTTATGGTGTATGCTACTAAGCTAGCATAACAGTTTTACTAAAGATGAGCTAACAATGAGTTCAGCTAAACTAGTAGGAAGTGGGGGCCTAAGGCAACCACCGATTTCTGGGAAATTCCATATTTTGAAAACCTCGTATCTCCAAAATAGTAACTTTATAGGAGAAGGAAAAAACCTACTTTACCTTTAATGTCAGTTAACGGAACCAGATTTTTTTCCAAGTCATTTTGGGTCGTTTCTTTTAGTCCATTCATCATGAAATATGTCAAAAACAGAAAAACGCCAAAAATGGAGATACACGGTTTTATTCCGACAACAGCGATTTAATAACTGTTTTGAACTTTGAGATTTGTTAGAGGATTTTTGGGCTTCTAAAAAAGTCTACACACGTCTCAAGGCACATGCTGCTATGCTAGCATGGCAAAGTTTTGCTACTAAGGACTAGAAACAGGACTCCACTGAAAACTGGTGGCTAATTCAGTGGAGCACTTTTATAATATTGAGCAGCTGTCAGGCTCAGCTTTGCTAAAAAAGTTCTTCTTTTACATATTTAGTTGTTTTGAAATGAAATTTCTTACTAGATTTGGGAAAATGTGCATTTAGTCAAGCATACTGCTAAATTAGCATTTGCTGAAGATGAGCTAACACAAAGTGCAGCTGCCAACATAAGATGCCTTACAGAAATTGGATTGTGTTGTGGTGGCTAAACGAATAGAACATTAATGTAGTGCTAAGTGGCTAATTGGAGTCGTATTTTTGAATGAAACGTTTGTGAAAAAGAAATTAGACTTTCAGCTGTACGCTTGGGATTCCAGGATCATGCAGACTAAATTAGTGGAGACTAAATCATCAAAGCGCTAGGTGGCTAACTGAAATTCCATTTCCGAAATGCCATCCAGCAAAAACTTTAGATTTCTTTAGTAAAAAACTTAGTAAAACTTTAGTAAAGAGTCTCCACATTTTGTAAGAAAGTGTTCTTTCCTTATATATTGAATAGTGTTTTGATCCGACTCTTTTTCCAGGCTTTGGGAAAACTGTATGTTTTATATTGAGTGCTGCTTTGCTAGCGTGGAGGTTTTGCTAACAATAAGTCATGCTTATCAAGATTCCTCACTGGAAATGTTGGATTGTGGTGGCTGAGTTATTAGAAAACTACTGTAGCACTTGTGGCTAATTATCCATAAAAGTGTACATGCTGCCATGTTAGCATAAAGGTTTTGCTAAAGATGAGCAGATGATCAGTGCAGCTACCTCACAGAAACTGGATTGTGGTGGCTAAACTAATAGAGCATTACTGTAGCGCTAAGTGGCTAATCCGTGTCCTATTTCTGAGTGAAACCTTTACTGGTTACAAGCTTTTCAAAAATATCTACAGATGTTTTATATCTGCTACTATGACAGCATGACAAGTTTGCTAATGAGAAATCATGCTAGCAGCTATGAACTCAGGATTCCTCACTGAAAGTGATGCTTTGTGGTGGCTAGTTAAGTGGAGCGTTAAGGTAGCACTGAATGGCCAATTAAAACCTTGCCATCCGGCAATCTCTTAGCATTCAATCTCCACCTTGGTAATTCAGTAACATGTTTCCCTAAATACTAAGATCTCAGGAACTGAGGAGTTTGAAAAAATATCATTGTGGTTTACAGTGCATAGTACTAATGAGAAGTCATGCTAGCAGCTACAAATGCAGGATTAAGTAGAGTGTTAATGTAGCACTGACTGGCCAATTAAAACCCCACTTCTAAAATGCTTTAGCATCCAGTCTCTACCTTTGTAATTCATTTAGAGGGTTTCTTACTTACATGTTGAATATTTTGAACTGAGATTTATTGGAGGGATCGTAAAAAAGTCTACACTTGTTTATAGCGCATGCTTCTGTGCTAGCATAGCAGTTCTGCTAATGAGAAGTCATCCTAGCAGCTATGAATTAAGGTTTCTTCACTGGAAATGGTGGATGCTGGTGGCTAATTAAGTAGAAAACAGTGCTGTAGCACTAAGTGGCTAATTGAAATCCCATTTCTGAAATCCCTTAGCATTCATTCTCTAACTCTGTAATTCATTTAGAGGGTTCCTTACTTACATATTGGATATTTTATACTGGAATTGGTTAGTGGATTTGCAAAAAAGTCATGCTACACGTTTTAAATGCCAAAAAGTCATGCTAGTAGCAACAAATGCCGGATTCCTCACTGAAATTCTTGGGCTGTAGTGGCTAATTAAGTGGTAGCACTAAGCAGCTAATTAAAATCACATTTCTAAAATGCCATCCAGCAATCCTTCAACATGCAGTCATTTGTAATTGAGTAAAAGGGTTTCTTACTTACATATTTAATAGCTGGCTAAGACTTCCTCGCTGAAAATGGTTGATAGCAGTGGCTAATTAAGGGGAGAGCTGTAGAAGGTAGTACTGAGTGGCTAATTAAAATTCCATTACTGGAATGCCATGCGGCAAACATTCAATCTCTACCTTTGCATTTCAGAATATACCTCAGTTACATATTTAATAGTTCCAACTCTTACAGAATTTGCAAAAAAAATCTACACATATTTTACAGTGCATGCTACTATGCTAGCATGGACGTTTTGCTGATGACAAACCATGCTAGCAGCTACATTTGCAGGATCCTTCACTGAAAATGATGTATTGACATAATTGAAGCGTTACTGCAAAACTGAGAGGCTAATTGAAAGGCATGAGCGAAGAAGAAGACGCAGGAAACACTGTGCTTTAAAGGCAAATGCTCTTTTATTGAACAGGCAGCAAAGGAGAACCACCACTAGGCATTGCTGAAATGGCTATGATAACAGGTGGGTCACTTCCAACCATCAACTCTCCTTCATGGTAGACACCAAACCACACACTACCCCACAACCCAGCACAGAATGACCCCATTAACACATGTGGACATTATTAAGCCAACAACAATGACTGAATTACAATACATGTGTCCCCTATCATGAATGAGGTGCTTCCCAAGAGCCTCCTTGCACAGTCACGGACAGTCCATGGCAGGGCACTACTGAGATTTGTTAGGATATTTACAAAAAAGCCTACACGTTTTACAATGCATGCGTCTACGCTAGCAAGAAAGTCCTGCTAATGAGAGTCAAGCTAGCAGCTACAAACTGGGGGGTGGTGGATTCCGGTGGCTATTTAAGTAGAAAACAATACTACTAATATTTCTGAAATGCCATACAGTGTTTCAGTGTCTTACTTGGTAATTCATTAAGTAATTCATGACTACAAAGTGAGGTGAGAAGCTATGCTAGCAGCTATAAACCGAGGATTCCTCACTGTAGTGGCTATAAAGTGGAGAGCTAAGGTAGCACTGAGTGGCTAATTGAAATCCTATTTCTGAAATGCCATCCCCAACCTTTCAGCCTCTCATTCTGTAGTTCAGTAAAAGGGTTGCGCATCTTCAAAAGCTGCATGAAGAGCTTTAGATTCATGGCGGCGGAAGCCACAAAGAGCCGTGCTTATAAAGCGCAATATCAACCTCCCTTTTATGAAGAGGAGAAGCGCTTATTGTTTTCTACCCATGACTCACGCTAGCACGATTTTACCAGTTCTCTCGGTAAACGCTGGTGAGTGACACACACAAACAAGCTTCCAGTTACTGTTAATGAAGAACGACTGGAAGGGGGCGACAGCGATTATAAAGGACAAAAAGAGGCGTATTTAAGCGCGGCTATAAAACAAAGCCTGCCCGCCGGTTCCTTGGTCTGTGTTCAGGCTATCTTAGTGGGCTATTAGCGTAGTGAAGTTGTTCGTGTCCATGAAAGTCCTTTTGTTTCTCAGCACACTGTATCACACAAGCCCATAATTACCAGTGTCACATTACAATACGGCCTGGTGATGCACTAAAGTGTACTTTACACAATGCTAGTCTGATGGCATTATTTCAGTTTTCTTGTACACCACTTGATTTATGCAGAAAAGGACCTACAATCGAACTCGTGACCTTCTCATGTAGACCTCATTCTCAGCACCCAGGTACAAATCTAGACCGATTTTGTGATTGCTTCATCAAAGCATTGTGGGAAGACCTGTGCATGCTGATATGTTAGCGAAATACCACACATAAGCGAGGCTGAGGGAGGCAGGTGCTGGCGTCACCTTCGTTTCAGAAAATTTGGCCTTCGGTTCATAATTAGAGGAGGTGATCAAAGGCCGGTGGCTAATCTAGAGCCTGCTAGGCACATCCCCCCATGCTGCGAAACGTTTCATTAATATTTCACCCCCGTTCTTTTCTTTGTTCTTCTCTCTGGACTTCATCATCTCACCAGACAAACACGTGGTGCTGCTGCTTCTGCTGAGGACTGGCGGTGTTCGGCTTAATGTGCGCACTGACTGGCCAGGTAAAGCTACAGTGCTGTGCAAAATTCAGAGACCACCCTTCGGTTGTTTAATTTACAGTCAGAGCAGCCATTAATGAACCCTGGTGGGACTGCCCTGTTAGTGCAGTTCATTAGAGCGAGTGAGAAGCCTGCCATCCGAACTCTGGTGTGCACCAAATAAGCGAGCCGAGACCCCCTGAGCAGGTCGGTCTCGGTTTGCTTCAAACTGAACTCGTTTGAAGTTTGAACGCGATACAGAACAAAGACGTCTAAACAGACCGAAGACAGAACGAACCATCATCTCATCTCTGCAGAACTTCTTTGGTTTGTGGTAAAGACGAGTTTCTGGTGCTGTTTTGACACATGGATGTGTTTTATCATCTCTTCATGAGATCTGAATTGGTAAATATAGAAAAACAAGGCTGAGGCACAAACACATTTGACAGCACATATACACCAATCAGGCATAACATTATGACCTCTACGCTCACTGTCCATTTAATCAGCTCCACTTACTATATAGGTGCACTTTGTAGTTCTACAGTTACAGACTGTAGTCCATCTGTTTCTCTGATACTTTGTTAGCCCCCTTTTACCCTGTTCTTCAGTGGTCAGGACCTCCATGGACCCTCACAGAGCAGGTACTATTTGGGTGGTGGATCATTCTCAGCACTGCAGTAACACTGACGTGGTGGTCATCTACTAACTGTCCACTCTATTAGACGCACCTGTGTTGTTGGTCCACCCTGTAGATGTAAAGTCAGAGACGATAGCTCATCTGCTGCTGCACAGTTTGTGTTGGTCATCCTCTAGTTCTTAATCAGTGGTCACAGGACGCTGCCCACAGGACACTGTTGGCTGGATGTTTTTGGTTGGTGGACTATTCTCAGTCCAGCAGTGACACTGAGGTGTTTAAAAACTCCAGCAGCACTGCTGTGTCTGATCCACTCAGACCAGCACAACACACACTAACACACCACCACCACGTCAGTGTTACTGCAGTGCTGAGAATGATCCACCACCCAAATAGTACCTGCTCTGTGAGGGTCCATGGAGGTCCTGACCACTGAAGAACAGGGTAAAAGGGGGCTAACAAAGTATCAGAGAAACAGATGGACTACAGTCTGTAACTGTAGAACTACAAAGTGCACCTATATAGTAAGTGGAGCTGATAAAATGGACAATGAGCATAGAAACAAGGAGGTGGTCAGAATGTTATGCCTGATCGGTGTACATTATGTTATGTATTAAGATGCCAAGGTTTTTCTGTTTTTGTAAAAGCGGTAAACCATAAAAGGCTGTTACCAGGACTTCATCCTGCTTTGTGTCTTGCATAACCATGATAACCCAGGAACTCTTGTGGATAACTGCTCTATCACAAGACAGATAAAAGAACACATAAATAAAACCAGCGAGTCCAGGTAGAACAGAGAACAGTACGATTGAGAAAGTGGAGTGGACATTATCACAGCCGTTATATGTCATAGAATCTCATAAAAGGAGACAGACACATCAAACAAAGAAGCTGAACGATGGACTGACCACCCCAGTGTCCAGATTTTAACACCACTGAATGTGTTTGATTACTTCAGAAAATCATCAACCAGCTTCTAAGACTGAACTTTGGAGGTGTGTCTGCAGATTCTTTGAGAGACTGAAAGTGAGTCTCCTGAAAAGAATGGAAGCTGGAATGAATGGAAAGACTGGACACACTAAGTACTGAAAATTCAGACATTATATTTAGTTGTTATGGATTCTGGGTAATTTTCTGTTGCTTTCTGGTCCTAAAAATTTACAATTGTATTTAATGACACTGGTCCATTTCATAACCCATCACACAAATAGTACCTGCTGTGGTGGTGGTCCTGAGGGGGTCCTGACCATTAAAGAACAGGGTAAAAGAGGGTAACAAAGTATGCAGAGAAACAGAGCAGCATCCTGAAAATGTACTTGAGCTCCTATATGGTCAGCGGAGCTGATGAAATGGAAAATTAATTTACATATAACGTATGTGGATCTAATAAAGTGGACATTGAGGGTATATGTGTGTGTGTGGGAGGGGGCGTGATTCACCCTCCATTGTCTCTCTCTATCCTCCACTACTCACTAATTTGAATCTCTTTCTTTATTGGTTTTCTTCTCCAGTCCTGATTACAGCTTTGTTGACCAAGCACTTTGTATGTCCATTTCCTAAATGACCAATAAGAGAACTGCTTCAGGAAATCTTTCAAGGGCTTTTCAGTCAGAACATCATAGCCTTTCTCTCATGTTTTCATTGTATTTCCACTTTTAACCCTTGTAATTCCAGAGTTAATGCTGCATTGCTGTATAAATCTTTTATATTACATAAATACATCAGTGAAATTACATAGTTAATTACAAAATGAATGACATTTGATTTAGCTTTTGGTTTCATCGTGGTATACAAGAAAGTATGTAGGAAAACAGCTTAACCCTTTAAAGTCTAGAGTTAATGTCATTTTGTTATATGTTGATTTATATTACACAGTTGTATAAGTGTAATTACATAGTTAATTACACAGTGAGTCACAAAATAATTGCATTTCTTTCGCCTTCTGGTATTATCATGGTATAAGAGAAAGTGTGGTTGAAACTATCTTCTAGATAGTTATTACTGTCACATTGGTATTACAAAATTATTCAAGTGTAATTATATAGTTAATTACATAACCACTTGCAAAAAGAATTACATTTGATTCATTTGGTTATATGGTACACAAGAAAGTATGCACTTGATGCACATTATGGTTTTAACACAGAATCCAAAGAATGTTTGAAAATATCTCAGTCCTTAGAAGTCTAGAGTTGTTACAGCCATTTTGCTTGACTATACATAAACTAACATAACTCACATAGTTACATAAAGTTCACATATCTCTGTTCTTCATTTTCAAATCATAATGAAACATCTCTTCTTCCACTTACAAGCACTACCGTGGTTTGGGTTGAAAAGTTAAATTCAGCACTTTCCACATAATTTCTCCACTTGTTTCAATGAACTCCAAGTCAGAAATAACTTAAACATAATGTACACAGAAGTATTTGAGTCTGTTTAGGCTGTGAGGGACCAATGAGGGTTAACTGAACATGGAGCAATAAATGTGACGATTTGTGAAAACTCGGACAAAACATACACAAAGGACATAACAGCCAAAGTGACGTGACCTTTAGGGATCCCACCCACTCACTGTCAGAAGCTGAAGCTTAATGGGTTTGAATTAATGTCACGCAGTTCCACAAAGCGGCTCATGATGTTGACATTTTGGGTGACACGGATGCTTATGGACACCGATAGTTGGATCAGTTGCTGCATATAATGTGTGTTTATGTGGTCGTTCATTCAGACGCAAAGTGATTCATTCGTATGGGTCTGATTCACTGGAGCGTATGCGGAGTAACACAGTGTACATGCACAGTCACAGCCCATACTGTATATTCTAATAAAGTGGCCAGTGAGTGGACATACAAGGTGGTTGTTTCTGATAAAGTGGCCAGTGAGTGGAAGAATAAGGTAGGTGTTTCTAATAAAGTGGCCAGTTAGTGTAAGAATAAGGTAGGTGTTTCTAATAAAGTGGCCAGTTAGTGTAAGTATAAGGTGTTTCTAATAAAGTGGCCAGTGAGTGTAAGTATAAGGTGTTTCTAATAAAGTGGCCAGTGAGTGTAAGTATAAGGTAAGTGTTTCTAATAAAGTGGCCAGTTAGTGTAAGTACAATGTAGGTGTCTCTAATAAAGTGGCCAGTGAGTGTAAGTATAAGGTAGGTGTTTCTAATAAAGTGGCCAGTGAGTGTAAGTATAAGGTAAGTGTTTCTAATAAAGTGGCCAGTGAGTGCTAGAATATGAACCAGTCTAAAAGCTCAATGGTGCAATTAAGTTAATTTGGTTAACTGTGGCTTGTTATTGTTGTTTATGGTGATTATGGATATAAGTGTTGCTTTGCCAGATGCTTTGACACCTTTAGCGCTGTATTAGCCCACATTAGCGCTGAGGACTAGCGACAGGTGTGTGCTGACTCAACTGTGACCGTTCCACACACACACACAGAGTCTTGAAAAGCTATAATCTCCTGCGACAAGTGCCCGACCCAGGTATACGTGCAGCTCGGAGATAAGCTTTTTCAATTCACCCTCGACCTAGCCAGGTGAGCTTTCGGACCGGCGCCCGACGATATGAGATACGAAATAAATCGGCCTTAAAGTAGCAAGAATAAATTGCATTTCTCGAGGAAGAAAAAGAATTATGAAAAAATAACGGAGCTAGATCCGCTCTTTCTTCTCCTTCCCCTTGGTCTCGGGCTCAGAACGGAAAAAAATGGAAATGGAATGTCTAATCCTCCTCCTCCTCCAAAAAACATTGTGAAATTAAAAAATGGCTACACAAAGACGCAAAGGGGGTGACCGCCAGGCTCGGCCGGCGAATGACTAAAGAGGCCGCCAGGAATCTTGACAGGAAACCCTTACCTATTGATCCAAGTGCAAAGTGGATTTCCTACCCCTAGTGCTGCTGGCTCGGTATTTTTAGCCTTGGCAAATCCTGGCCAATGCTGAGATGGAAAGGCTCAAAAGAGGCATAAGGGATTGCTAAACCTCAACTCAGTTGGGCAGTGATTTGATGGTCCAGAGTAGATTTTGAACTTACACACAAATACATAGATTAGATTCAACTTTACTGTCATTGAGCAGAGTACAGTACAGAGCCAATGAAATGTAGTTAGCATCTAACCAGAAGTGCAAAATACAGTATTATTTACATATAAAGTGCAGGAAAGTAACCATGATAAGCAATGTTGTGGTTACAATATGTCCAACTAAGGAATTAGAGTGTTAAGTATAAGTATAAACATATATACATATAAAGAGTGAATGGAGAGAATGCAAATGTAGATAGTATATACTGTGACAGCAGCATAAATATAAGGAGAATGAGTAAAAACATGTACAGTAACTGTACAAATATGAATAGTTCAATAATACTATGACATAAAGTGGCTCTTGGGATGCCTTCCAGATGGGAGGAGGGTAAACAGTCCATGGTTAGGATGAGAAACGTCCTTGATGATGTTCCTCACCCTGCCCAGGCAGCGCTTATGGAAAATGTTCTCGTATGTGGGTAACTGGGTGCCTGTGATGTGTTGGGCAGTTTTCACCACCCGCTGGAGTGCTTTGCAGTCAGATGCAGAACAGTTGCTGTACCACAGTGAGATGCAGTTTGTGAAGATGCTCTCAAAGGTACAGCAGTAAAAGTCCACCAGTATCCCGGGACTCAGGTTGAGCTTTCTTGAGGCTCTGTAGGGAGTAAAGATGCTGTTGCGCCATGATGGAGGAGTTCCAGGTGAGATCATTCAAGATGTGGGTGCCAAGGAACTTGAAGCCAGACACATGATCTACCTCAGCTCCGCTGATGTAGATGGGGGAGGGTTCCTGGCTCCTACCCCTCCTGAAGTCCACTATGATCTCCTTGGTTTTCTGGATGTTGAATGCCAGGATGTTGTCATCACACCATGCTGCCATCCCTGTAGGCCGTCTCATCATCTCCTCTGATCAGCCATATCAAGGTGGTGTCATCTGTGAACTTGATTATGGAGTTAGAGCCATAAGTAGGAACACAGTCATGGGTGAACAGGGAGAACTGAAGAGGGCTCAGCACACAGCCTTGTGGCACGCCGGTGTTCAGGGTGATGGGGGGAGGAGAAGAGTTTGTCTAACTTAATAGACTGAAGGCTGTCAGTCAGGAAGTCCAGAATCCAACTGCAGAGAGATGTGCTGATACCAAGCTGGCTAAGCTTTACGTTCAGCCTGGAGAGGATCACCATGTTAAATGCTGAATTGAAGTCAATGAACAGCATTCTGATATGTGAGTTTTGACAATCCAGGTGGGTCAGTACAGTGTGGAGCACTGTAGACGTGGCATCCTTCGTTGACCTGTTGTGTCGGTGGGCAAATTGGTTTGGGTCCAGTGTAGCAGGCAGACAAGACTTCAAATGGGAAATAACTAGTCTTTAAAAGCACTTAAGAGATGATGGAGGTGAGTGCGACAGGGCGGAAGTCATTCAGAGCTGAAGCAGTTGAAAGCTTTGGCATTGGCACAATGTTGGCGATCTTGAAGGTAGTTGGGACAACTGCCTGACCCAATGATGGATTGAAAATGTTCGTGAAGACCTTGGCCAGTTGCTTAGCACAGGCTTTGAACACACCCAGGTACTCCATCAGGGCCAGCTGCCTTTTGTGCACTCACCTTGCTCAGAGTGTGGCAGACATCCACGGTGGATAGAGTAAATAGCTGCTCATCAGGTGGTAAATACAGTTCAGAGCAAAAGGAAAGTCTGTAAATAATCCAAAGGTTTATCTCTATGATACCATTACTCTTCAAAATAACATTACATACTCATTTAAAGGTGTTTTTCCATGGTTGATGTGTGGCATTAGGTACATTAGATTAGGCTTGCAGTTTAAATTTGCAGGTAGGTAGGTCTTCATGAGCAGTCTCAAGACGGGATCAGGAAAACAGTTGTTAGAAGACTGCAATAAAGAAAATACTTACATTACACACAGCTAGAGAGGGATATAAAAAGATATCAAAGCATTTTGGTATACCAGTAGAAACCATGTAGACCGTAATTCAGAAATAGAAGAAACGTGGACATTTGACAACACTACCAAGAAGTACCCAGAAAAATAACTGAACAAACTGGCAGGAAAAGTGTTAGAGAGCTCTGCAAGAATCCAAACCAAACAGCAGGGGACTTTAAAAAGGCAAATGGAGTAAAGGTCCACATCTCCACAGTAAAGCACAGTCTACACAGGTCTGGAAGAAAAGCATGCAGGAAGCCATTGCTTACTTCTAGACACGGGAGAGCACGATAAGAGTATACTAAAGAGCAAAGTAACAAACCAGATGAATTCTGGAACAATATTATGTGGTCTGATTAGACCAAGGTTGGACATTTTGGTCATATTTCACACGTGTCAAGAAAAAGCTATGCCTATGAAGAAAAGAACACCACTCCCACAGCAAAACATGGTGGGGGTCATTGATGTTTTGTGGGTATATGTCTTCATCAGGGACTGGAGCTCTGCAGAAAGTGGTAGGAAGAATGAATGCAGCCCAATATCCACAGATTTTAGAGCAAAGCCTCCTTCTATCTGTCAAAAAGCTAAAAATGAAGCATGGATGGATCCTGCAACAAGACAATGATCCAAGGCATGAAGCAAACTCAACTGAGGCATGGTTTAAAAAGAAGAGGGGGAGAGTTTTGTCATGGCTTTCTCAGTCTCCAGACTTGAATATAATAGAAAATTCATAAGCAGATTTGAAGACAGCAGTACATGACAGACAACCTAATAGAACTGGAACAAATATGCCGTCAAGAATGGACTAAAGTTACACCTGAGAGGATACAAGAGTTGCTCAGAGAATCCCAAGGAGGTTTTAGAGGCAAAGAGAGATTTCAAAGTAAGGGAATGCAAACTTTTGCACTCAACTAGCTAAATTCCACAACCTACATTCCTGAGACTTGGTTCCTCTCAATGGTTCTTCATACTTTTAGAGAGTTTTTCTTTTTTGGGAGGTTCTCCTTTTGAGTTGTGGTTCTTCATACTTTGAGGGAGTTTTTCTTTTTTGAGTTTTGTTCTTGTTTCTTATGTTCTTAAGAGGTTTTCCTTTGGAGTCATGGTTCCTCTCAGTGTTTTTTCCTCATGCTCTTACGGAGGTTCTTATTTTGAGTCTTGGTTCCTCTCAGTGGTTCTTTCTCATGTTCTTGGAGATTGTTTGATTTGTGAATCTGATTCAGTGTCGCTCAATAAAATGTTTTCTCATTCTGAGTTGTCTGTCCATCAGGACAACAATCACTTTTGTCATGTTCCACTAGATGGCAGTGTTATCTTTCCCTCTTTCAGCGTGGCACTTTTTTCTTTCTTCTCCCTCCTCCCATCTCCTTCTCTCTTTCTCTCTCCCCTTTTTTTATATATATATAAAACAAAGTAATTGCCTGCGGCACAGTTCAGAAAAGCTGCAGCTCCGACTGACGCAGGTCTTTCGGAGCCGCTCGATCATTATTTATCAGAGGGAGCGCTCGCTCACGTTTTTTTCCCCTTCGCATTTTTTTTCTTTTTTTCGGATTGTCCAAAAATGGAGAACCGTCGCTGGTCCCCCTTTTGTCCACATCACTGACCGTTTTTCATCAGATCGCTCGCTAACAATGAGGAGGGAAAAAGGGGGAAAACGGTCTGATTTGGGCTTCTTTTCACATTTGGCGGAGTGAAGAAAGAGAGGGAGGGAGGGAGAGCGGCTTCGTTTGACAAAACGTGATCAAAGACGTCGGCTGACGTTTGACACTTGGATTCTATGCCACACAAACACAGACGCACACACACTGTGCCCGTGGGTTGACACACAGACAGCGGGCTAATTAGTACAAAAACTGCCATTGTGGAGAGAGAGAAGGAAAAGGGGCAGATAGAGAGAGATGGAAGAGGGGAGGAGAGAGAGAGAGGTGAGGGAGAGAAACAGAGAGAGAGATTCAGATTTGTGAGACTGCATGCCTTTGGGTAGCTTAGTTACTGGAGAGAGAGAGAGAAAGAGAAATAGAGAGGGAGACAGAGAGTGAAAGAAAGAGAGAGAGATAAGAAACAGAACAAGAGAGAAATAAATAAAGAAAGAGAAGCGGAGAGACAGAGAAATGGAGGGGGGGCAGAAAGAGCGGAACACAAAGAAGGAGAAGAAGGAGAGAGAGAAAGAGAGAGAGAGAGAGGGCATAAAAGTGTGAAAGATGGAGAATCTGATTGATAGTCTTGGTTCCATGAAGGAGAAGATGCACAGAGAGAGAGAGAGAGAGAGAGAGAGAGAGAGAGAGAGAGCAATTCAGAGAGAGGGACAGGCAGAGAAAGAGAAAGAGAGACAGAGATTTAGAGAGAGAGACAGGCAGAGAGAGAGAGAGAGAGAGAGAGAGAGGGAGACTGAAACCAGCATCGTCTGTGTAAATTGTGCACTCTGAGAGAAGTCTGTCCTGAGTGGATCAGCTGGGATTGGAGGGCGTTTAGAGCAGAAAGAAACCCACCGGTGGGCCATTTCGCTGGTAGCTAGAGTCGGATTAACCATGTGAAAAAAAAAGCCACTGGACCGGTCAATTACCCCCCTGCCTTTCTGATGAGAAAGAAGCCACTTCAGATAACAGTCCTGTTGTCTTCCTGTAATCTACAAGTAAATAAATGGAAAAATGATTACAAAATTACAGTGCTGTGTTCATATATATATATTTTGTCTTCTTCCAAAATGGATACTACATTTACCTATAAACAGTGGTAGGTAGGAGCAGGACTGGGTAACACAAACAATCAAACATTTTTTACATTGACAGTACATCATAAAAAAAACAATAATCAATAAATATGAATAAATATCAATACATCGAGAATTGACAATATCTGTAAATAAAATCATTATATCATTACGTTTCTGTTGTACTGCTTGAACTGTGTGTGTATCGATACACTAGGTGGCGATATACATGATGTTTACTCACTAGATGGAAAGAGAGACAAAGTCTATCCATTTAGAGTTAGCTACCTATTTTTAGATACGTTATATTATATATTATTTCCATATCACGTCTTGTATATTTCAAATAGGTATCAATAGATATATTTCTATCACACCAGGACAAAGTTCAAAATGTTATTCAAATTAGGAAATGCATATCATATTTGTCAGTGATCAATATGATGAATATAATGAATAATTATAGGCAATTATCTACATCAAATGATATGAGAAAACAAGTTATCGTTATAGAGTTTTTGGTCTTGGTTAGAGAGTTCAGTACAGGACGTGGTCTTCAGTCAGTCTTGCTCTCATATGGACTGGGTCTTGACCTGTCTTGCTTTCATTTGGACTGGGACTTGATCTGCTCCAGTTCTCACTTGGACTTGGTCTTGACCTGTTCTCACTCTCATTTGGACTGGATCTTGACCTGTTCTCACTCTTTTTTGGACTGGGTTTTGACCCAGTCTTGCACTAATTTGGGTTCAATCTTGACTCATTTCACTCGCATTTGGTCTCTCTTATTTGGACTTGGTCCTGACCTGGTCTCGCTCTTATTTGTTCTGTGTTTTGACATGGTCTGGCTCTAATTTGGACTGGGTCTTGACCTGGTCTCAATCTCATTTGGACATGGTCTTGATCTGGTCTGGCTCTCATTTGGAATTGGTCTTGACCCGTTCCCTCTGTCATTTGGACTGGGCCTTGACTTTGTCATGCTCTTTTTTAAACTGGGTCTTGACCTGGTCTCGCTCTCAATTGTTTTGGGTCTTGACCTGGTCTCGCTCTCATTTGATCTGGGTCTTGACATGGTCTCGCTCTAATTTGGACTGGGTCTTGACTTGGTCTCACTCTCATTTGGCCTGGGTCTTGACCCGATCTCTCTCTTTCATTTGGACTGGGTCTTGATATGGTCCCACTTTCATTTTAACTGGGTGTTGACCTGGTCTTGCTCTCATTTGGACACAGTTTAAGTCAATCTCACTCTCATTTGCACTGGTTCTTTTGGAATCAGTCTTGACCTGGTGTCAGTCTTGTTTGGAATTAGTCCTGACTCAGTCTTATTTGCTTGGACATGGTCTTTACTAGCCAGTATAGTCTTGAACTTGTCTTAGACTCAACAAACGTGGTCTTGACTACAGCCCCACACCTGGCTCTGCAAGACTGGAGGGCCATGAGCAGGTCAGTTCTGGACCTCCATGTGCTTGTCCACTGAAAAACCAAAAGTAACAAGAATGGACCGAGGACACTTTCTATAACACATGAACGAGAGTTTTATTGTCTTTTGCCTGATTTTCTGACCACTTCCCATCTTCCTGTCAACAGAATATGGTGTCTAATAAATGAATGACCTACCTATCAATTGCTCAGCATTGGTTGTAATGATGCTATGGTTGGATAGGGACTGTTTATGTTAATATTTTCATCATTGATTATTATTACTACAGACAACAAATAACTATTAATAGCTACGTATTTAAGTAATGTTTAGAAATCATATCTTTTAATGAGAACATGTTGTAATAAATACCTTTAGTGGACACAAACAAAACTGACGTGAACTGAAAATCCAATGCTGAAAATGAGACATGACTGAAGTGCAGATTACTTCAACATGATTCTTGTTTATGGTCAGCGAATTGTAACCACTGACTGTGGTCCACCATTGTTATTGGGAGGCTTCCAGAGGTCTGGAGGCTAGATGCCTTTGGCCAGTCAAGCTCGTTAGGCCAAGCCTACCAGGTTTTTGAAGCCCTACTAAGACCCCTTTGGAAAGGCTGGGTTTCAGAAATCCTGCCGTGCGCACATTTCAGCTGGCCGGGAGACTGACCGCTGGACCAAGCTTCATTATTCTTCTCTCTGCTGCCAAAACACAGAGAAAGGCACACAAACACAAAAGAAAAAAGAAAGAAAACGAAAAAGAAACAAAGGTGTGAGTGATTGTGGGGGGTTGGTTTGGTGCTTATGAGTTGAACAGTAACAAAAATTCTCACAAATACAGAAAAATGTAAAAAAAAAGATGCTTTTGTTCCTTTGAATCTATTTTATTCATTAAAAACTGTATTTTTCTACAGTTTATTTTCTCTTATGATGTTAAGGTTATGATGTTAAGGTTATGAGTTGTTGATGTAAGTCAGTTGATATAAGAAATAGAGACAGTTAATATATAACGGGCCAGATTTATAAAACACACTACCAGATTTACAATGAGGTTGGAAGCAAATAGCGTGACGGTAACTTTGTTCATTCATAAACAGGGATTGTTGCTTGTGCGATGTGATTCGTGGCCATGCATTTCCTTAATGTGGTGGTACCAGTTCATAACACCACACAATCACGATTTGAAGTAATTGATTTTTCTACATTGTTTCCAAACATGTTTCATCCCACACATATGTAATTAAACATAAACAAAAGATATGCATATCACCCACTCAGCTGATTAACCAGTATATCAGTCATGTTTTGATCTGTTTAGTCGGAGCAACATAGCAAACCTTCTAACTGCCGTTGAAGGAGAGCTGAGGAGAAAAAGACTTGCTTTTGATTCATTTTAAA
The DNA here is from genome assembly GCF_904425465.1 of Colossoma macropomum. Classification (NCBI taxonomy): domain Eukaryota; kingdom Metazoa; phylum Chordata; class Actinopteri; order Characiformes; family Serrasalmidae; genus Colossoma; species Colossoma macropomum. The sequence goes on along the minus strand of NW_023494825.1, from coordinate 636,547 downwards.
TCTGCCTATTTAACTGGCACTGTAAAAAAAGAGCCACTTGTGAATCTCCATGTATGGAAAGTAGGTTTATCGTGTAAACCAAATAAGGGAAGAGTAATTTGACATGCTGGGACTCTTAACTACATGTTCAAATTGATTTGATTACAAGTAGTTTTGGGTTTTAACACAATGTTTCAATTTAAAGTGGATTTTACAAAGGAATTCAATTAAAAAAATTGTACTAGTAAAAACTGAAGTTTTGCTAATTGATATTTTATGTTTACTTGTGGAATTTAAATTTTCACATGCAAATCAAATTCTTGGTATAAATATTTGCTGCTTGAAATGACATTTTCACGTGTGTAAATTGAATTGCTTGCCATAGTAATTAGAATTTCAGAATGTCAATTTAATTTTTATCAAAATAAAAAATACCAAATGTCAAACTTATTTTTTGTAAGCATTATTACTGCAGTTGTAATGAACTGTAAAAAGGCCTGAATTCTTATCAGTGAGAAAAGATGTCTTGCAAAAATATAATTCCTACAATTAAAGGTATAATATAAATCGAACTTTTACATAACGATATGCTATTATTTGCCAGAAATTCTTCCTTTAAAATCCATAGCTTTTTTTTTTGTTGTTGTTAATCTAGGTTTTGTTTGTTTTTTGTTTTTGTTTCTGTCATCAGGTCATTCTGACCTCATTTGCATGTCAATTTTGATTAGCTCCTATCTAGGACTCAAGGGAAGATACCGTAGTGCTAAAAAGTCACTGGTGTACTAATCACCACCATGGTGACTTTTCTAAACAGCTCCTATTTGTTGTGCATCACATTTTGTGTGGCTTAGCACTGTTACCACCAAGTTTTATGAATTTGGCATCTTGTCTTGCTATTAAGTAGGTCCAAATTCTGAGGCGATGAACCTTCATTGGCTATGGGGAAATTTGGATGCACTCTAAAAACTAATTTTATAGAAAGAAGTACAAGAAACCAAAGCCAATCTGTTTGTTGCCAATGTTAAGGTCATTGTCTTCCCAGTCCATGGTTTTAAGGATCGTGCCTAACTTTTACCATGTTTTTACAGTAGATCTGTAGATCTTCCACAAGGAGTTTCCAGAAAAAAGACGTACATGAGCAGTGCTAGCTTCCCTGGGAAGGTTTAGCTAGATAACATTGCCCACTTGTCTGTCTGATATTGATATACCTTAGCTTTCACTCCTAGCAGAAGCGCTAACACATGTGCTAACATGCCTACTTTAGCAATGTTGATCTTCTGTGAGCTTCCACTTACCACATTAATACAGCTGTAATTTTTATTAATTCAGTTTTATTCTAAATAGTTGAAAATAGAGCAGATGTGTCCGGTCCTTTGACTAGACTACAGCAGCCGGTGTTAAGGCAAGCTAAGCTACAAAGCTCCTTTCCACTTTCTGAAGCTATAGGCTTTAATACCCCAGCTTAATTAGGCCTGAAACATGTGTTAAAGTCTCTACAAAACTGAGTGTAATCATAGGGAAGGAGGGACCTGCTCTAATTGCAGTATCCTCCAGCTCTTTGATGCAGCAGAGAATTTTAGTAGTGCCGGCCTTCCCCAGATAAACACAGCAACCTCTGACTCCCCTCGCTGTGTGTGTCGAGGCTTGTTTTCATACATTTTCAGGACTAAGTGGCATAACTTTTTTTGGAAAATCATAGAACACCACTATTGTTAGTAGTATGCTAAGGTGCTTATACACACATAAGGAACACATTATTTCTTATAATTACTTAGAAAGTACTGTGGAAAAAGCCAAAGACCACCTTTCAAAACTGCCGTTTATCTCAAGTCATCCATTTTTCAGAACACTTGAATAGGGAAGGGGGAAGTCAAAAGAAAAGAAATGAAAAAAAATGATCCTAACAACCCCCTACAAGACCTGGTAGACCATCAAAACTGTAGAAAATTTGCAGAGAAAACGAAGAAGCTGCTGGTGTTCTCAGAACAATGGGCTGGCCACCCCAGAGTCCAGAAATCAACATCACTGAATGTGTTTGATTACTTCAGAAAATGATCAACCAGCTTCTAAGACTGAACTTTGGATGTGTGGAAAAGTATCCCTACAGATTTCCTTAAAAAACTGAGATGCCCCTCTTTGTTACTGTAACAGCTTCCACTCTTCTGAGAAGGCTTTTCCACAAGGTGGCGTTCTTCTGGCATCCAGTGACCCAAATTCATCTATCAGGTTGCCTGTATCACTTAATCTAATGTTGCTTCCAAAGGTTTTGCAATTGAGCTGTTGTTGCTTCTAGATGCTTCCGTTTCACATTAATAGCACTTACAGTTGTCTAGGGCAGATCTAGCAGGACAGAAACTTCACCATCTGACTTGCGTCATCCTATGACAGTAGCAAATCACTGAGCGCCTCGGTATGACTCTGCTGCTAATGTTTGTCTATGAAGCTAGCTTTGATAGCTTTGTTCCACAGTTTGATGATTTATTTGGCCTTGTAGCCACTCTAAGCGTAGCTTAGCACTGCAAATTTCCATATGTTTGTGGGAAAAACATGCACAGCATGCGTCTGAACTTGCGTAGATGCAGCATCTGATGATAAAAGGTAAAGATGATATCTAAAGGCCAGTTTGTAATTGTGTCCACATGTACTTGTTGCACAAACCAGTGACATTTATGTGTCTGACAGACATTAGGGACCTGATTAGGGTACTATCAGACGACAGCAGTGAGTCATCCGACATCTTTCTTCATCATCTCACACACACACACAGAGACTCAGTGTTCAGCCCATTAGAACAGGACGCTCAGTCGTTCCATGTTCCAGTCACCACAGAGTTTTTAAAAAGGTTATCAAACTCGCGGGGTCGGGAATAACAAGGCCAATCCGTCCTGTTAGACCAATTACTCCTTCACCATAAGCGCCCGGCACCGGGGGGACCGACCATCCGCCACACGCCGGAAAAAACAAACGGGAAAATCAATGACTTCGTCTGGACCTCAAACGATCAGTATGAAGCGCTGCCGCGGCCTGAAGTGTGTATAATGCAAGATGGATGTGGCCGCTGGGTGAGAAACGTGTTGAGGTTCCGTTATGAGGCGCTCGTGCTGTTCGGCGTCCGTCCTGGGACTGCAGAGCAACTGTGGGAAAATGTACGCCATCCATTTTCCATTGTCCGGCTGACACACAGCCATCCAAAATGTATCAGGAATTCAACACAACTTTCCAAGAAGCCGAGAAACAATCCATACTCAGTGTCCACTTTATTAGAAACCTCCACCTTCCTGAGACTTGCAGTGAATGACAACCAGTCCGCTTTATTAGAACTTTGTAAGCCCACCTTGTTGAGGCTAACAGTGAAGGCCAACGAAGGGTCTCTATTGATGGGTCCAGCTGTGATTCATAGCTAGTAAAATTAGCATTTTGAGCAAAATTAGCATACAAAATAAAACACTTTTCTTGTTGACTTTTTATTAAACAAAACTATGCTGTAGTTCCACTAACTGGCCACTTTATTAGAAACTCCTGCTTTGTAGTTCCACTCATTGTCCACTTTATTAGAAACACCTACCTTGGATGTCCACTAACTGGCCTCTTTATTAGAAACACCTACCTTGTACTTCCACTGACTGGCCACTTTATTAGAAACATCTACCTTGTGCTTCCTCTCACTGGCCACTTTATTAGAAACAGCTACCTTGTACTTCCTTTCAATGGCCACTTTATTAGAAACACCTACCTTGTGCTTCCTCTTACTGGCCACTTTATTAGAAACATCTACCTTGTGCTTCCTCTCACTGGCCACTTTATTAGAAACACTTACCTTGTGCTTCCTCTCACTGGCCACTTTATTAGAAACACTTACCTTGTACTTCCTTTCACTGGCCACTTTATTAGAAACGCCCACCTTGTGCTTCCTTTCACTGGCCACTTTATTGGAAACACCTACCTTGTGCTTCCTCTTATTGGCCACTTTATTAGAAACACCTACCTTGTACTTCCACTAACTGGCACTGAGTATTTACTTACATATGCATGCATACATTTGATGGAACCATGAACCCAATTAATTGCTTTCATTGTTTATTTATGTATTTGTTTGTTTACTCATTTATTGCATCTCAGTTCTCCTTTCAAAATGGCTTTCTGACCAGACGGGGCTCCTCGTAATTAAAAGGGCAACCGTGCAACATGGACCCCGACAGGCCATAAACACAGTTTTGTGTCTTCAAAGGGACAGTGCTTCATTAAGCATGTCTCTGTGTTCTCCTGTTCGCTCTCGTCCTTTTAAGTTAATTACCAGAAGACGCACTCATCCCTCTTGCCCGGTTTCTACTTTCCCCCCATTAGCTGGGGACTGCGGTGGGCTTAATTAGCTTTGTGAACTACTTTAGTAAACAGTGTTGTGTCTGGGCTGGGCGTTACTGAGAGTTTGTAAGTGGCCTTGTTTGGACGCTGTCATTGTGGGAGTGTAGTTTATTTGTAGCGTTCCTCGTAGTCCTTTTTGTAGCAGTTCAGTCGGTGCATGCCAGCTTTGTTGTTTGCGTCGCTAAGGCTAACCATCACTTGGGGCTCATTAGCTTCAAGATCTCTTTCATCTTTTGTTGTTTTCCGTTCAGTGTCTACTACCTACTATAAGGTTACATACTATTGATCATGCTTGGAGAAGTGGAAACAAAGGTTTGCTGTCATTTTGTTTCTGAAAGTGATGGTGTGGTGCACAAAAAAGCATGTAGTATGTTTCTCTAAGTGCACTCAGAATCCCACAGGCTTATGCTGTTGTTTAGTTCTTCTCTTGGTTTGAAACTACAAGACAAAACATCTACTGCAGTAAGATTTCAATAACCTTTAATACAACAGCGTCAGCTACTGCCACTGTTTCCTAACCAATTCCATACATGTTGCTTTCAATAGCGTCATCAACTAAACCAGCTCTCAGCGCTGTTTGTTTATTTGATGGTCGTTAATGACGCCTTTAGAGGGCGGCGCTGAGCGATGTTTGTTTATTTGATGGTTGTTAATGACGCCTTTAGAGGGCGGCGCTGAGCGACGTTTGTTTATTTGATGGTTGTTAATGACGCCTTTAGAGGGCGGCGCTGAGCGCCGTTTGTTTATTTGATGGTTGTTAATGGCGCCTTTAGAGGGCGGCGCTGAGCGTCCATTTATATTTTTACATTGACCACTTTGGCAAAACTTCACAAAAGCAGCATTATCTAATCAGATAACTAATTCTAACATTGTTCGCATAGCATGCTAGGATGCTAACAGCTACAGAATGAGAAAAATGCAAGTGATTGACAACCTAGTCTGCTCTCCGCTGTCCCATTTCCATTCCACTGATCATAAATTCAACATCCATCCATACCTGTAGTGCTATAGCGGAATTGTGTCTTCTGACCTGCTAGACTTCTCTGGATTAGAAGTTCCAACCACTAAAAACTAGCACAGGTCTACTCCACTACACCCAGCAGCTAATCACAGTTGCCAGTGTTCCTTAAGGTTGTAACAACCTGAAGGTAAACTTGTGTTGCAGTTTGGTAATGTCTTAAAAAAATAAGCAGAATTCCAATAATATGTCAAAATTCCTTCATAATTCAGTGTGTGGGGTGTAATCAGAGTGGTTCAGAGTGGTTTGGTGTGAAATGGTTCAGATGTCTTTACAGTGGTGGTGATAGGAACCAGGGGTCGCCATGACTACAACACAAATATAGACATTTTATTTACTATCCAGAACCACCAGTGAACCTACACGAGTCTTCTGAGTTCATATGGAATGTTGATGATGGAAAATCGTGGAAAATCTGAAATAATAAGTTTTCTTTGCCTCACAACACCCATCATGTACGTTTCCATCACGATTAATGTTTAAAAACGTGTTTCTTTTCCTTCACAAATCTCTCAGGTATCAGGCAGCATTCTTGTGATAACTTTCTGTGAGGGAACTTTTTTCAGACGTTCGGTTCCAATCACCAGCACTATAAACTCACTCTGGAATTCCGGCCTTAGGACAAATGTTTTTGTTCATGAGATCTATTTGGATGTTTGCTACCAAACTGCTTACTTTATAGAGACGCAGCTGTGCCAGATGTGTTAAGGTCTGGCAGTTTTTGTAGCCCTGCAATGGGAATCAATGAAAACAAATAAAAACAATTATGAACAATGTCCATATAATTACCATATATTTAGGTCAAAAGGCATTGGGTTACACTTACATTGACAAGTACAGAACTTAGGTGACCTCGGGATGATTTGACTTGCTAGGAGAATAAAACGATAACAAACTGGCTCAGAAATGCCATCGAGACGAAGTCTCCCCGGCCCACATCTGGACGTCTGTAATTCAGTCATTAACAAACAGCGACCATCTGGACGAAATCAGCAAAATAGCATCTCTTGTCAGAGGACGTGCGTAAGCTGTAGCAATCGATGTCACACTGGAACCCTCCCCTGACCTTCAAGGAAATGATCCCGTCACTGGCTAATTCCTCAGACGCCATACAACCCCCCCCCCGTCATCATCCCCTCGGGTTTGTTAGCGCTAGCCGGCTGTGGCAAAGTTATTATTTCCATGCTATAAAGCTATCATTAGCTTCTGCTTCGCGCTATGACCTGGCATTCGGCTGCCACGGCTGCTAGCGGTTTCAATTAGCCTGCTAAAATAACAAGGTTAATGGAAGCGTCACCTGGGTCTTTCCGTCGGGGAGGAGTGCGTGTTTGTTTGTTTGTGGAGGAATGTGGGGGGAGGGGCCTTCTCCACACATCTGTAGGCGACTCTGTCAGAGAACAGACGGATCATTTTCACCAGTGATTTGTTTTTTGTCGGTTCTCATTGGGAAACATGGTGCTGACCCTGCAAGACCATTACAGAACTTCTAAGGCTACAAAACAGATAGTTAACCCTGCATGGCCTAAACCTAGATGCCTTGTCCTGGTCACTGACCATACAGTTTCGCTTTGTAGTTCTACAGTTACAGACTGTAGTCCATCTGTTTCTCTGCCTACTCTGTTACCCTGTTCTTCAGTGGTCAGGACCCCCACAGAGCAGCTATTTTTGGGTGGTGGATCATTCTCAGCACTGCAGTAACACTGATGTGGTGGTGGTGTGTTAGTGTGTGTTGTGCTGGTGTGAGTGGATCAGACACAGCAGTGCTGCTTGATTTTTTTAAACACTGTGTCCACTCACTGTCCACTCTATTAGACGCTCCTACCTTGTCAGTCCACCTTGTAGATGTAAAGTCAGAGACGATAGCTCATCTGCTGCTGCACAGTTTGTGTTGGTTATCCTCTAGTCCTTCATCAGTGGTCACAGGACGCTGCCCACAGGACGCTGTTGACTGGATGTTTTTGGTTGGTGGACTATTCTCAGTCCAGCAGTGACACTGAGGTGTTTAAAAACTCCAGCAGCACTGCTGTGTCTGATCCACTCACACCAGCGCAACACACACTAACACACCACCACCATGTCAGTGTTACTGCAGTGTTGAGAATGACCCACCACCCAAATAGTACCAGCCAAGCGAGCTCTCCCATTGGTTAGGGGTTCAGGACCTCCACTGAAGGCCTTACTGGTTAGATTAACTATGAAATACCAATATAATGGGACAATTCAGTGAGAAAAAACATCAGTCTAGTCCATCTGGAAGTTCTAGATACGTCATTGACCGTGGTTGTGAGCCGTAGCCTAACCGGGTTCTGGGTAGTTGTTAGGAATGGAAAACAGCGGCGGCCGCTCAATGCCAGGACTCTTTACTGAAAGAGTCACTGTAAAACTGATACATAAAAGCTCAAGTTTATGTTAATGTACATGCAATGTCTTTTACAAACTTCACACGTCTGTTTTTTTATCTACAACAGCTAAATAAATGTTGATGCGAATCACAGTTAGCTTAGTGCTAACATACTACTTAAAACCCCATCACACTAGCTGAAGTTAACATGTTCATAGAGGTGTTTTTAGCTTGGATTTTGTTGTGTTGACATTTGTGGCCCAAACTAAGGCTTTATTGTTTTTACGTTCCTTTGATAGCCTACCAACACAAAACAGTGATGACCAGCAGTTACTGGGTGTGTGGCATGTCCTCATGCACACGAAGGGCCATTATCACTTGGGAAGATTTTTAGCCACGTAGGACGACTTGGGACGCTCAAACTCACCCTCACCGCTTACTCACTATGACAAACTTCACTCACTGCGCTAGAGGCCTTAGGAAAGTCTGACCACTACCTTGATGATCCTCCCGGGTAGTTACTTCCACTCATACGAGACTAGTTTCCTACGTCTTCAAATAGTCCTTAAACTGTGGCCCTGTCTACAAGTTAACTTCCGCAGGGTCTGTAGCTGTTTTCATTTATTAATTATTTAGAATTCCGTCTGAAATTATGACTGATAACTGTAATATTTCTGTGGTTTGGGACTTATTGTCATGTTCATAATTGAAGTAAGCTTTACGTTTTCATTAAACCAAAGTGCGGAGGCGTCTGAATGTACTGGGCTCAGTTCACCTCAAATGCAAACATTAAAAATATCTCAATGATTCTAAAGACATATGACTTCATGATCATTAACCAAAGTCAGATTTGAATGAAATCATATCTCCATTATCATGTCCAGCACAGTCTGGTGATTTCCCAGCACAAACAAACCTACTAAACCTGGAAATCAATAGATAAGTGTTGAATCTGTGTTATTCAATTCGTATTATTACATGTGATACAATATGTGAATATAGATGATAATAACAAATATAGAATATATAAATATAAACGATATAATTATTAAATATAGGCACTTACATTCATTGGCCATTAGTTCTACAGTTACAGACTGTAGTCCATCTGTTTCTCTCTGTACTTTGTTAGCCCCCTTTGACCTTGTTCTTCAATGGTCAGGACCCCCGCAGGACCTTCACAGATGGGCTACAGTATGTTATTATTTGTAGAACTAAAAAGTGCACATAAATGGTAAACTGACCTAACAATGGACGTGATAAAATGGACAATGAGTGGAGATGTGCTTGATCTATATATGTAAATACATTAGATTTTTTATTACATATAGATATTTATTGTTTAAAGTCTACAGACTTTTGGATGTACAGTGTGTGTTTCAGCTCACACTGTGTGAAAACAAACCTGTGTGTGTTCTACCTGTCTGCCTCTCCCTGTAAGCTCTTTGATTCGCCGCTACGCTCAGCCCAAACAGATGTTCCATTGACCAGCATCTCCTGTGTCACTTCCTGCGTCTTTGATTCCTCTTCCTGTCGTGACTGACGCCTGAAAGATAAAGTTGTGTAGGTGTCAAAGAGAGAGAGAGAGAGAGAGAGAGAGAGAGAGAGAGAGAGAGAAAGAAAAGGGGTGGGAAAACTGGAAGGGATTTGCATTTTGCTGTGATGATGAATGGTAGGATGAATTATTCATCTGAGCTGCCAGTAAAGATGCCGTTAATTGGCATGCTAATGATAAACGGCTGCAGCCGCTGCTCGCACTGCTGTTTAAGTTTGACACATGCACAGTTGTGAACACTTTTCTTGTTAGATTGTTTGAATAATTAATCATTAAAAAGTTATTAGTTTAAAATGTTCTCTATTCGTTTTTGTGGCTAGCCAAGCCTAACAAGCCTAACAAGGTTATCATTAGCTAGAGGCTATCAGCTAAATATTCCTTAATGTTAGTTAACTTCCTATTTCTAGTGGTGAACCATGACTATTTGAGCAAGGCATTTAGGTCAGGCTATAAATGTCAAAAAAGGAAAAACATCTCTGTGGTCACGCTGATTTCTCCTACTGCCCCTTTAGCTAACACTAAGAATAATGGGTGACATGACAGTGGCCATTCTAGATTAAATACAGATATTTGTAGCATGTAACAGACATTAACATATATTTGAACACAGTGACTCTTCCAGTAAAGAGTTCTGGCATAGAGCTGCTGCTGTTTTCCATTCCTAACAACCACCTGGAACCTGGTGAGGCTAAGACTCATATTCATGGGTTCATCTCAGAAAAAGTGGTTCCATTGTAAATCAAAATGTGAATGATACCTCTGTCAACTCCTAATTATGTTGGAAGTATTCTAATGTGTATGTCCTTCAGTCCAGCTCCTGAAGTCCTAACCAATGGGAGAGCTCGCTTGACTGTATCTGCCTCGATACCAAAGAGAAAACAATGGATCATTTTCCATTTATCGGTTCAAATATTTAACCATTTTTGTTTCTAACCAATACTGAACAATGAAAATGATTATTACTACAATATTTGTATGGGTTAAATACATCAGGCACAATGATTCTATTAAATAAAAATCAAGTTAAACTTACTCAGATTTTTTCATTTCTCGGACGTTTTATTTTGTGACTTCTTTCATCTGCTTTGTCACGAATGTCAACAAGCTAGCTAACATAGTAGACTCACCCATCTCTCATTAGACCATCACTGATGTTTGGTGTGCTATCACCATGGCAACACTTTCACGCATGAGTACTATTTCTGGTCACCTACCGTCGCTGTTTTACACTGGCTCTGCAATAATGCATGGAACAACACATTTTTTCAACTGCCAGGATGCAAACATAGCTTTACCCTGATTGACTATTATTCCTGATTGTGGGAACTTAGCTGACGTGCTAATTCCTAACGAAGGCCCCTACTTACTTATGAAGCAAGATTTCTGCCTGTTTTGGAGGTTGTTCAGTTTTGAACTATGCATGTTTGTTCTTCTTTCACTCCGCATTGCTCACTAGCAGCTCAACACAGAGTTACGACATTCTACAAACAGAGACTCAACAGTAGCATAGATAATGTGGCACCACCGTTAGAGAGAACCAGCTAAATTATAATCAAACATTGTATTACTTTAATTAAAATATCCATTTCAATTTCAATTGGAATGGCCACTAGGGAGCCTGCAGAAAGAGGTCAGATTTTGTGCTGTTGCTGTGGTATGCTATCAGTTAAGCAGTTAAATGTGAGGTTAGCAATTGTGTGCTGAGTTTAAAATGTTTTAAATGGTTTAAAACTGAGGGGTCATCTAACAATTTAGCTAGAAGTAGAAGTAGGATAGTTTGTTGTTAACCACACTACAGTGAGGTTTCTTAGAAATAATGCCTATATACTGATATTTGAAGATTATTGTAGTCATTAATCATCTTTCAACATCTGTTATCTCTTTTGCATACAAATAAAGGAGGTGTGAAAGTGCTGGAATGAGCTATGAATTTGGCCTGAGATAATATAGCATGTTCTGAATCTCTGAGCAGAACCGCAAGTTCTAAATTGCATGGGTCAGTTAATTCCCTGCCCACTGAGTAATATGGATGTTTAAATTGCTCATCAAAAGTCTGGGGACACCTAGTCTTCTTTTGAAATGTGAATTTTCTTCACTAAGGCAAGATGTTGTTAGCATAAAGAAGCTATGTGCTAATGCTTTAGGTATATTTGGCTTTAACACTCAGCTTCAGGTTCCTTCGTATAAAAAGTAGGTTTGTCTAAATGATGATTTGACTTTTTCAAACTTTTTTTGAGGAGGCACTGCGGTCAAAATGAAGAACTTTACTGTCGCAACATTCCTGCTCAGCTCCTACAGTGGTTCCAGGGTATTTTCCAGTTTAAAGTCTATCATGAAGGTGAGAGGAATACATTGGTGTGGATACACTGAAGTTGAATATCAGCCCTGTATTTATTAGTCCCTACATAAGTGCATTCCAAGGCTTCCCAATAGTTGTACGATGTACGCGTGTAATGCATGCTGGGTAATGTAGTAATAAAGTACTGATGAGTGGAAATGTTATGCTAAGCTATGTCTTAGCACAGTTAAACTCTAATTTGTGATATAAATGATTGTTTGGTGTTCAAACATTACTATTTTTTCCAAAATAGCATAGAATATAATTATTGTTTTGTATGCATTTATAGTAGTCAGTTTCATTTTGAATATTCAGACAAAAATCCAGTTTCCTATGTAATGCTTGGTACTATTTTTTCATTGCACTTAATTAATTGATTCTTAGTTATTAGCACAAATACTCACATGCATGATATTGTTTTCCTTTGAATAAACCCATGTCGGCTTTAATATGGTAAGTTGTTGAAAATGTCTTGAAAATCTAGGTGTCCCCAAACTTTTGATGACCAAGTATGTTTGGCCCAGTGAGAGTGCCCGCCTGAAAAATGGAGGTCCGGTCTATATGACGGCGTGTAATGACCCTGAATGGGGTTCGGCAAACGCATAGTCTCGTTATTCATTCTTGCTCATCTGTTATACCCTACCTTCAGTGGAGGTTGGATCAGGTGACTGACCCTATACGTTTTTGCCATTAGGCTCCTGGTTCCTTCATCCTTCTTCTGGGGAAAGCCACAGAGAGATAGATCTCTTTTCATTTGCCGGCAGGCGAAAAAAGGAGGCATCCAATACTTTCTTCACCTTCGCATTCTTCTCTCTACCTTCCATTACCAAGACAACAGGAAGCCTTCCTTTGTTTTCCCTCACCTTCGAAACCCATCCCTGCCTCCCTCGAGCAGTATAAACACGCACCGACTGCCGAGCCCAGATTTATTGACTCTAAATATTTGATAGGTGTCTTGGTGGAGGCCGTCACTTTCTTGTTTTTGCTCAATCTTGACACAGATCTCTCACCAGCGGTGAATGCAGCAGAGTCCCGCAGTTGCCGTGGACTTGGGTTATTTCTTTATTTGCCGCACATTTTCGTCTGTAGGCGTCGGGCTAATGGCCCCAGGGAATTGCGTAATTGGATCTCTTTCATTTCTGCGAGAGCAGATCCGAAATTGACCGGTGATAGATGCCGACAATTATGACCGGCTGAGAAGCCTGTCGGGCCACCCGCAATATCGCGCACTGCGAGCCAATTACTTTAAATCAGTCCCAGCAAAGGGAGAGGGCACGGGGGAGATGTCGCTCCTCTGATCAAGAAGTGTTATTGGAAAATGAGCTTTGTACACAGCAGCACAATTTTTGTTATGTTTGGAACAAAAATAACAATGTTTAATGATGACTAAGAGCGAGGCCGAAGGCCACAAAATGCACAAGATCACAATTTCCTCCATGTTCTTGGGTTTGTTGATGGAGGGCACCCATAACAAAGGAGAGACTACAGAGTCAGTGCCTTGCAGAAGCCTTCAACCCCCTTAAAAGTCATCTGTATTGCAAATGACACTTTGCTATTTTGTGCTGTGTCATATTTTGTTGTAAAAGACTGACCTTCAAAATAATTTAAAATGATATTGGTTTTATGTAGGAAAATATTCCTGTGATAAAAAAATAATAACTGAAAAATGCTTTTTGCATTAGTATTCAAGCCTTGTGCTGTGGAAGCTCATTTTACACAGATTAAATGTATTGGCCTAACGAGGACACAATTGGCTTACAATTGGCCTCTACCTGGGAATCATTATAAAAGCCGCAGTGAGGCCAACAATCACTTTGAAGGAGCTACAGAGTTCAGTGGCTGAGACTGGAGTGAAGGTACATCAATATCAAGATCTCTGCAAGCATCTAAACTGTATGCGAGGGTATGGAAGGGTGTAAAGAGGTTGGAAAGAGGCCATTACTGAGGACAAAACACATCAAATCACATCTGGATTTCACCAGAAAGCATCAGCGTGACACAGCTAAAATGTAGGATAAGGTTTTCCATGGCTAGGCAGCTGCACCAAAGCCTGAGATCACTATGTCCAAAGCCAAGGGACAGCTGGAATGGTGTAAAAGCATGCCACCTCTGCACAGTGCCAACAATAAAGTTAGATGGAGGAGGGATAATGGTCTGGGGCTGCTTTTCAGGGCTTGGGCTTGTCCCCTTAGTTTCAGTAAAGAACAATGTTAATACTACAGCATATGAAGACATTTTAGACAGTTACAGTTTACAACAACAAACATGTTTAGTAGCCATCTACAAGCTTCCTGCACTTTTCTGCTAAGTGTTTTTCCCGCTCCTCAATTGCAAACTGTTCAGGCTCTTAGATGTTTGCAGGGCGTCTCTTTCCTAAGGCAGATTACAGCTGTCTTCAAAGGTTTTCAGTGGGGTTGAGATCAGAAATCATTGCTGGCAAGTTTTAAACAGCCTATTTCTTCTTTTGCAACTTTTCTGTTGTGCTTTTTTATGTGGGCTTTGGGTCTTTATCATGCTGGAGGAACCATGATCTTTAACCCAAACCTACTTGCTTTACACTAGGTATATGAATTCGCTATGAAATGCCTATGCAATCTTTTCAAGAACTTCATTATCCTTTCAGTTTGGTTGAGGCCTTCAGTATCTGAGGCAGCAAAGCAGCCCCACAACATTATGGATCCACTGGTCTGATTTGCCAAAGAGCTCTATTTCTGTTTCGTCCATAACACATTCAGTGGCCTTCATTGGTTTAGTGTGTGGCATATGGTATGGGTTGAAACAATCACTCTTTAGCTCTTTGGATGTTACTTGTGGTGTTTTTTCCACAGTTCACACCAACCTTTGAAGATTTTCTCACTGATTTGCATATTTGACCCAGGTCCTGGGAGGTTCTTGACTGTTCCATGAGCAGTACAGTTCTTAATGACATTGCACACTGTTAAAACAGGGATGTCAGGGACTTTGGGGATGACCTTGTACCCTCTACCATGTTTGTGTTTGGAGAATTTCACTATTTGGAACAGGGATAAGAGAAAGTAAAGTGACGTTTTTAAGCATTAAAGCCATCATTCATTGGTTAATTCAAGTCATCTGAACCCCCACTTATGGTTGGAGGGTTGGAGGAACCCCAGTGGCCTACACAAAGCTCTGTCCTCAACCCCACTGAACACTTTTAGGATGAACAAGAATGGAGATTGTGAGCCAGGCCCTCTTGCCCACCATCAGTGCCTGACCACACAAATGATCCTTTGACTGAATGAGTACAAATTCCCACAGACTCACTCCAACATCTTGTGGAAAGTCTTCTCAGAAGAGTGGAGGCTGTTATAGCCATAAAAAGGCTCCATCTTAATGCCCATAGTTTTGGAATGGTATATCCATCAAGGTCATAGAGGTGTGATAGTCAGGTGTTCTCACTTTTTCAACCAGATAGTGTGCGATGTAGGGGTTTCTAATAAAGCGGAAGGTGTGTTTATATAAGCAGGCTTTGATAACATCTACAATGTTTTCAATTTTCAAGTGCAAACCCAAGATACTAAAGATATAAACACATATTCATCTATACCTCTTCATCAACTATTTCCCAGGCAGAAAGGTCAAAGCATGCCGAGTAGTGACAGATATTAAGTTTCCATTATAAGGAGCGCTGGCAGTGTCCTTTCTTTTGACATCTTTGCTAGCACTCTGCTAACGAAGTGGTCGACCTTTTAAAAGCTAACTTTCTCACCACGGCAACTGTACAGTGAGGCCGACGGATGGTGGCTCATCTCCGAGGCGCAGCGCTCTGTAGTGACAATCGATGAAAAGCTCAGCCAGGCTGTAGATATTGGAAGCTGTTTGTTCCTGATGGTGCTCAGGGTCATATTTTTCATCATTTGCCAAGAAAGCTTCACCGCCTTCGATTCCCTAGCAACAGATTCTTCCCCATAATCACACCTGGATGTGTCACAGACGGGGACGTGGGCATGGACGTTGTTTAGAAGTAGTGTGTCATATCCCCCCTCCCTGTCCCTCCTGGGTATGATGGTACAGAGATGATCTTTTATTTACTGTGGAGGGTTCTCTGAGGGCACGCAACCGGCTCATGATCTGAACAACAGTGGAGAGCTGAGCCATGCATCTCAAATGCCACAGGGAAGTCTAATGAGATTTGGACCATAGGCCAAGGCAAGCTAAAGCGATAGTTTAAGTCTTTAGTTTTGCACAAAAATATGGGCAAAATTCAAGTTTCAGAATCGGAGAAAAAATTGATAATGTATAATATTGCAATAGTTTTGGTTTAAACATAGTACAATTACTACAGTATGCAAGCTTTGGGGATTTGGAGCATGTGGAAGAACACTTTGAAATGTGGGTTGTACTTCGGACCCCTTTACCGAGTGGGTGATTCCGATGATTGCAAGCGCATTGAGAGAGAACTCAGTCAAAACTTGGGAAAGTGTCCTCTGAGGTTGTGACTGAATTATCTACTACTGTCATCATATTTTCATCAGTTCACTCTTAGGAAATAAAAGGTAGTAAACCGTCACTGTCACCTTCAAGGGTACATCTCGGTACCTTTAGTCAGGGAACATAACTGTACCATAATCCACTGATATTACATTTTCTAACTCCACACACCCCGTCTCGTCTCCAGGCTTTTATTTTACTGTTCTGTTTTAAAACATTTGGTTATGAAAAGGTACAAATACGAACTTTTCACCTGGAAAAACTTATTTAAGGATCACAATTGGACTTTAAAACTACTGTTGTACCTTTGAGGGAACATTTACACTGTTTGTACCTTCGTGAATGAAAAATGTACCTGCACAGAACTTTTATTTCTAACAGCGTATAATGTTGATTTTGCATTTGAGCCTGTGCATGTGATGTTGATAAGCTAAAGAGGTTATTGAATAAATTGCATGTGTATGGGCCCAGCCTGCACTGCTGGCCTCCAGTTTAAGCATGCTGCTTTCAGCGTCCCCTTTGTTTGCCTTTTTCCTGCAGTTTTTCCTGCCATGTTTTTCCCATTTTCGCCTGTGCTTCCTGTACACTGGTGGTTTGAGTCTGGCTCTGAGCCACCTCAACTCCAATGTGCACAATCCCCAAATTCACACTCCATCACCTCAATAAATTCATTAAAGACCCTTTCTCACAGGTTTTCCTCTCTGCACTTGGCTCCGCCTCCCTGCCAGCCAGTAATAGTATAATATTGTTGTGGATAACATGCTTACTGTGCATGGAGCAGGGATCAATCCCAGCTTTATAATATACTAGTAAGAGTCATTGGGCAAGTTGTTTAACATTTACATTTACCTGCCATTGTCAATTGAAGAGTGTCGTTCCAAAATGCTGTATAACTATTTGTTTTTGAAAAGAATAATAAAGGTGGTATTAATCATAATACAGCACTGATATTTCTGATGTGTGAAGTCCAAAGGTATATCATGAAACAAAAGGATATTCTTGAAGGTGGTCTTAAAAGCATTTTGTAATTAAACCCTTAAATTGCTCTTGATAAAGCAGTTAAGTATGTAAGGATAAAGCCTCTGAAAGTTGTTTGTCTATGTCACAAATAAAAGCATCTGCAAAATATGCAAATATAAAAACAAAGTTCTTTTGTCCACTTCATAATACTGTTTCAATAGTTTCAAGAAGTTTCAAAGAGACTCAGGTGGTGTGAACACTTTCTAAAGTTTTCTTTTAGAGGAATAAGTAAATCACTGTTTTAATATCTCATAAATGCAGAACTTAACCAATCACAAATCCTGAAATATCATAATCACCATTAAAGGTTTCGTATTTCAGCCCAGACTTAAGTCACTGAATATGTTTTACTACTTGGCTTTCAAGAAGCACAAAAGACTGAAGTTTGGAGGTGTGGAAAAAAAAAATCCCTGCAGTTTTCTTTTAAAAACTGGAGGCTAGTGTCCAAATGCAGCGCTCTTCCCTTTGGACTGAGCTACTGTGCCATTTCAGTGCCTCTTAATGGACTTCTTCTTGCACAGGTGCTCGTCCATGCACACCTCGAGATATCCATCCTGAGCCAAGCTTCCCAGAGCCAAACAGCCTGCACTAATCCTTTGAAGCTCATTGATTTGGTTCCCTACTTCATTTGCATGCTAACTCGCTAATAAAAGGATTGTGTTTGCCAGGCCATCCTAAACCACAGGGTATATATATATATATGTATATATAATATATATATATTTTTTTTTCTTCCTCCTTCCTTTCGTGAACAGATGACCGGCAGTATTTCATTTTAACAAGGCACGAGGTGATGACTTGGAACAACTTGCTTGTAACTTGGGAGTGGGAGAGGTGAATCGTAAGTGCATGCTGAACATCTTGTTATTTTTTTTGTTGCACTGGCCTATTTTATTTCCCCCTCAAAAAATGCGAGTTCATTTAGCTAATAACCCTCGTCTTCCCTCCGTCCTTCCTAAGGAGGCCTGAGGGGTGACAGGCCGAGCCTGAATCTCCGGGGATTGCCAGAGGAGCGAGGGCTCATTCATGCAGCACTTCACCATATGGCCCTTGTGTGTGTGAGTGTGTGGATGTGTGTTTGCGAGTGAGCCTCGGGCGCCGATAATTCCCCAAAAATCCCAAAACTTCTCGTCCGTCCTCGCAAAAGTAATTACCGCCGAGCTTTTTCCTGAGATGACTCTGCTCAGATGGACCTTGTTCCTCTGCTGCTAAGTGGCATTTTTCCCAAATTGAATTCTCTCCCGGAATCAAGGAGATATGCAGCATCCAATTGAGTCTAATTCATTATCCACTCCGGAGGACGCTAATTAAGGGCGAGGGAGTGAGCAGCGAGAGTGGACGGCCTGAGCTGCACCCAATGATGCCCCTTAGCGTGGTAGCATGTTAAGAATCACTGCCATGGCAGTAGTTTTGTTTTTTGAACTCCAGTCCTCTGTGATCTACTTTATGCATTTGCATATACTTTTATGGTACTGATTTATTAAGCCTACAAGTAGCTAGTTAACCACTGAGTTAGGTAGCACGTTATATTAGCTATCCACATTCTGCACTGGACTGTTTTTGGTCAGCATAACAATGTAAATGTAGACTGATCCTATTTTGTAATTTCCCCCAGAATCTCTAGTGAAGCCACAAATATTAAGAAAGTCAGTTCAGCTACTGGATCTAGCTTCACCATAAACAGCACTGTAACACAATAATTCAGCATAACAGTGAAAATGTAACCATGTTAAATGCCACAATCTCTAGCTAACTTGAAAAGTGGTGGGAGTCAGAAAGCCTGGTGGTGGGAGGCATATCCCCCATAGCCCCAGTGTAAACTGTGTCTATGACTGTGGAAAACGAAAATCTCACTGGACCAAAAGAACCACATGTCGCCAAACAGTTTACAAATGGCACCCTTATGTCTTAAATCAGAAGTGTACTTCAAATAAAACTGACGTCTTGAAACAAACTCATATTTTTCTATATGATATGAAAATATTGTTCTCTGACACATTTAAATGATTTGATATTAAATAAACTTATCAAATAGATGACATGGTAGCACCTATAGAGTACTGGGATGTATTCAACCATAACGTTTGATCCATATATTATGTGTATGTGTCCAATATTTAATACTAAAATATATGTACACAACATATATGTAGATAGATTTTGAAATATATTCCTGTTCATACATGATCATATCATACTGCCATATGGGCCTGACTATGATTGTCCTAATCACTGTATTGTTTATCTGAGACCTCCCCTTGACTGTGATTGGTCCTAATTGCCATCTTGTTTGTTCAGAGACCTCCCCCTGAATGGGATTGGTCCTAATTATCATGCTGTTTGTTCTGAGACCTCCCCTGACTGTGATTGGTCCTAATATCTGAGATTAGACTGTGGTTAGTTCTTATCAACTGCATTGTTTGGTTTGAGTCCCTCTCCTGACTACTATTGGTCCTAATCACAATGTTGCTTTTTTTATTATTATTATTATTTATTAATTTTTTTTTTTCTGAGTGTCACTGGTCCTAACCACTGCATTTTTTTTTTTTTGTTCTGAGATCTCCCGCTGACTGTGATTGGTTCTAATCACTGCATTAGGCTTCCAATGACTGCAATTTGTTCAAATCACTATGGCTACATTTGATTTAATGGGCAGCACTGAGTTAACATGATGCATTCTGGTTAGAAATTTTGTCTCACTTCTGCCGGCACTGCAGAACGTTACCATGTCACATGACATTAAAACCTTGTGGGTGTTGCGACCCGGTCCAGGTCAGGCCGTAACAATATGAACAGAGTGATTTATTAAGTGTGATGTGGGTGAGGAGAAGAAACACCAGACGTAACTAAGTTCAAAGACTGTATTATGTGACTGATATGAGTACAAGTAGTGGATTCTCATATGGGCAACAATGTCAGGAATGGCCCAGGCCAAAACAACAAACAAACCCACACTAACTATGACACATTCTACCAACCCTACATACAACAAAAAGAAATAAAACACAGTCTACTAACCTATACCTCCCTGACTAGCCATACACTCAGACAAACCCGTTCCCAAACAAACGGCAGCCACTCCCTACAGTTGGTTTACACTGACTATTTACAAATAATAATAAGCAATACAATGAGGAAGTCTCCTCCTGACCAAGCCATCAGGGCCTCTTTAAGCAGGTGGGAGGAGATGAAACCATGGAATGGATCACAGCAGGGTCCAGGAGCAGAAAGGGTGAAGCTACAGGATGGAATCTGGAATGAATACAAAAACACACAAGCCCAGGCAAAACACAAGGCATAACAGTGAGAGCAAGGCAGCTGCAGCTTTTGAAGTCAGGCACTACGGTTCATCTTTACCGCGTCTTCATGACATCAGAACATCATCCTGGTTGGCTTGAATCTCCGATGACTGAAACGATGTTTGCGTCCCGTACGGTACACTCTTATTCTAAGAACTTCAGATCCGTTATCTCTTATGGTTATCTCTCCAAAAGGGGATTTCCTCCTTCTGGCAGCTCATTCTTTATATATGGCCACCATACATTATAGTTGTTATTTCCAGCATTTATTTAGGACTCATCGAATTTGTCCTGCAACAAAAAGGCGAGTGCTGTGAGATCAGCCATTGTTTTAAGCTCACGTTAAGGAAAGTAGGATGTGTCCGACGTAACGGCACCCCCTGCAGTCATCGGCAGTTCACGTTGACCAAGTCAGGCTAAGTCAAAAACGAATGCAGCCCATCACATTTGTTCTGACCACTCCCCCTGACTGAGATTCTAATCACCGTGTTTGTTCTGCAGTTCCAAGACCCTCCACCCCCCAACTGTGAGTGGTCCATATGTTGCATAGTTGCCTGCATTGTGGCACAGAACGGGCCAGCAGTGGTGCTGAATGTCAGACAGATGTACCTCAGTGAGTTTGGCGATCATTTTCGATTGTTTGAAATATACTGCTTAATTTGGACATACGCTTGACATTTGTTCCACAGTGCTGCTGCTATAAACCACACAAGGTTCCACCAAGGTTGACTCTGAAATTCATATCTCTGATTGACTGGTCTCTACATTAACTTGACAGTTTTGTTCAAGGAGGCCGGAATCAAGTGCTGTTCTGAACTGGCCATAATGCACTTTTTTTTTTCCTTTTAACAAAACAAACAAATCATTTAACTGTTGCAGTCGGTTGCACGCACTCGAATGCTAGTTGGCCCCCGGGGCTCGGCCCCTGTCAGGAGCAAGAGAGGAAATGGGTTTTATCATGGAAACAATCCTTAATTTGAAATCCCTTTACAGGTCATGCTTAAAAAACAGAAAGGGGGCTGGGGGCCATTTGTAGAAACAGTACAGTTAGAAACGGTAAAGCTAACTTGACAAGTGTGTTTTTCTGATTAGCTTGCCATTTCTAAAGCCTGAAGCAAGTCGGACTTGTGATTTGTTGTCACGCTGGCCAGTCCACTGGGAGACCTGCTCTTATTTAAGGAGCAAATGCTCCTTTAGAAGTGGCTACAACCAGAATGGTGTTTGAATCAACTCCCTGAACAAAGGGCTTTGAACAAAAAAAGTATTGTAATTCAATCTGATGCTAAAAACAAGCCAGTTATAAGGTCAAACCTTTCATGCCTGGAGATCAGAAGCTCTGTAATCAGAATGCTCTGTAATCTAAGACAACAAAGACAAAATTATGCATTTTCCTCTCTGAGGACGTCATGGGTTCAACATATCTGCCCTAGATGGCGTTATTAATAAAACTGAGATCCTTGTGTTTCAGTTTTGGTTGTATTTTATTGCAGAAATAGTGACTGCATGTATTCAGTGGCCTTGAAACGAATGTAAAATGAAGGAGAGATCTGTTAGTGTGGGACTGTAATGGTTCTCCATCCTGTCAGTTTTATTATTAGCTCTGTACTTGTGTAAAGTCCACTTTTGGTCAATCAGTCTTAGCATTTTTTTTTCCACAATAACTACTACATCTGCATGAATGTACACATTTTTTACACTGTCTTATATCATTTTCTCGACAGATTTTTTTATGTATTTGTTTCATCTTCTTAGCGTGAACAACAAAAGAACACGTCAAGCCTGTTTTGTCTTTGAAGCTGCAGTTAATCAATATATCTGTAACATTTAGTCAGGGAAAAAGTGTTTTGTAGTAAATAAATTTTGTGTGTTCAAAAAAAGTCAAATCAAATTATTTATTTAGTTTTTTTGCCAGAAAAATGGGTCAAATATTGATTTGTGGTGCAAAAACACATTAGCACAGGGTAGGATAGTGTGAACACTGCCCATGTTTGCAAACATAAAATGAATACGTTAGCAAAAGCATGATATATGGCCAAAAGTATTAGGACATCCTTTCTAATTATTGAGTTCAGGTGTTTCAGCCACACCCATTGCTTGCAGCTGTATAAAATCAAGCACATAGCCTTGCAGTCTCCACAGACAAACACTGGCAGTAGACTAAAGAGCTCAGTGACTTTGAACGTGGCACTGTCACAAGATGCCACCTCTGCCACAAGTCAGTTCATGAAATTTGTGCCCTGGTCAACTGTAAGTTCTATTATTGTGAAATGGAAGCATCTAGGAGCAACAACAGCTCAGCCATGAAGCAGCAAACTACACAAACTCACAGAGCAAGTGCACAGCATGTAAAAATGGACTATCCTCAGATAGATCATTCACTACAGAGTCATAAACCACCTCTGGGAGCAACATCAGCACCAGAACCGAGCTTCAAGAAATAGATTCCCAAGATCACTGCAGTCTGATGGATGAATCTGGGTTTGGTGGATGAAGAACGCTACCTACTGGAATGCAGAGCCAACAGTAAAGTTTGGTGGAGGAGGGATAATTGGCTGGGGCTGTTTTTCAGCGACTGTGCCCTCTTAGTTCTCATCCAACATCAGTGCCTGACCTCACAGATGCTCTGTTGACTGAATAGACACAAATTCCCACAGACACACTCCAACGTCTTGTGGAAAGATTCCCAGAAGAGTAGAGGCTGTTATGGCTGCAAAGGGGGGCAACTTCACATATATAAATCCCATAGTTTTGGAAGTGGATGTACATCAAGCTCATAAAGGTGTGGTCAGGTTTTCACATACTGCTGGCCATACAGGATCTTTGTTGACTTACAGCATGGCTGCTAACATTGACTTTCTCTTTGTTTCTATGATTGTTGCTGACAAAGTCAAGGGTCCAAAATTTCTTTGGAAGTTCTATTATAAATTAAATTTCATTCAACAATTATCATAATTTAGCATTTGGCATGCTAATTGGTGCACATAAGCTTCTATGACTTGTTAGCTACATTAGCCTCGTAATTCTAGTGTAAAACTAAAGAAGCAAACTTTAGAAACTAGTCATTTCTTGATCGTCTACATTTAGGGTAAAGGAGGGATATTGTGCACATATGATTTCTTGACCAACTCCTTTAGCATGATGTTAGTGTGTTTAGTTGCAGTAAGGACGTCCTAGACAGACTCTCACACACAGTTCAGCCCAGGGTCTCTGACAGCTGGCTGTTTTTGGTCTGATTCATCTGTAGCTTTGTGCAGGAGGTGGTCTTCTGCATGTTTGAGTGAGTGTCCTTCATGCTGTGCTTGCCTGTGCATTTCGTGATGGAATCAGGTCCCATGAGGACCAAAACTCAGCTGGAGTCTCTTCACATCTGACAGAAACGTCACTCACCACAGCAAATTCATTTCTTCATTGTTCAAAATCTCCCTCACCTGCTGAGCCACACACACACACACACACACACACACACACACACACACACACACACAGCACACACACAGACACACACACCACCTGCCCTGCATATATATATATAAAAATAACTTATCATAGTTGATTCAGGAACACTGACAAAAGGTTTGTGTTTGCATTTGAATACAGTGTCAGTGTCATCCATAGCCTGTCCCATATTTATTATACATATATTAAGTACCTATATTTAATGTTATGTTCCATATATGTTTAAGTATCTTAATGTTATGATATGTCCCATATATATATAGGAGCTTTTTTAGATGTCCCATTCTAAAGCCATAGGCATTAAGATGGAGTTAGTCCCCCTTTGCATCTCTAACAGCTTCCACTCTTCTGGGAAGCTTCTACAGATGTTGGAGAGAGTCTGTGGGAATTTATGGGCATTCATCCAGAAGAGCATTCGTGAGGTCAGACACTGTTGGACAAGAGGGCCTGGAGATTTAGGGCAATCTCCATTCTAGTGCATCCTGAAGGTGTTTGATGGGGTTGAGGTCAGGGCTCTGTGAGGGTCAGTCAAGTTCTTCCACACCAAACTCACCCAGTCAGGCCTTTATAGAGCTGCTTTGGTCACTGGGGCTCAGTCATGCTGGAACAGACAAAGGTTCTTCCCCAAACTGTTCCACGGAGTTGGAAGTGTACAACTGTCCAAAATGTTTTGGTGCTGAAGCATTAAGATTTCCCTCCACTGGAACTAAGGGTTCTAGACCAACCCCTGAAAAACAGCCCCATATCATCATCCCTCCTCCACCAAACTCTACAGCTGGCACAGTGCAGTCAGGCAGGTAACGTTCTCCTGGCATTCGCCAAACCCAGCCTCGTCCATCAGACTCACAGATAGAGAAGTGTGATTCGTCATTCCACTTGTATGGTCCATTTGTGTATATATAGATATAAAAGTAGCTATATGTAATACTAATATGTCCCATATGTATTTATATCATTGTGTCCTAAAAAGCTGGAATTTATTTTTCCTAAAAATGTATTAATGCAAATATACAGATAAACATACAGCCATCCTATTTACGAAAGCTCTTGAAGAGTTTGAAGGCAAGAGAATAGACACGCATCATCTTTGCCCGGGATGTAACCCCACATGAGCTCCTGTGCTCTTTACCTCCACCAACTCTGATCTTCTATATTTTATAGGATGGGAAGTCAAGGCCAGTTTGACTTGTGCTTTACAAGAAAGAGTTTGACATCTCAGTCCCTGTGTTCTGGGGTTGTGTCCTTACAGCATGAGGGACACTGAAATGACCTGCACTGATGTTAGCTCTCATGTTAATATTCTAATCTTCCAACAAATTTTCTACTAATGCTGTGAGACAACCTCAGCCTCAACTTCTCTCAGACTCAGTCCTGAGTTTTACCCCAAAAATGTTTGATCAGCCAAGACATGTTTGGTATCTGAAGTTCAGTTTTGCATTGGAGCTATGAGGCTAATGTATCTACCTAGTAACTGTGTTAGTGGTTATTGCATTACTAGTACTAGTATTGTAGTAATACTTTCATTGTTAAATAAGTTTTGGTTGGAAAACAAAATGTTTTCTAGGTAGATACAACCATCAAGCTCTCCAGGAGCAGATGAAGAATCAACCAAGCACTTTCTAATTTTCAACGGGACCAATTTAAAAAAAAAATCATCTAGTCCTTCTGGAAGTTCTAGATACATTACCGACTGTGAATACAAACCATAGTCTAAGATTTCAGGTAGTTGTTAGGAATGGAAAACAGCGGTAGCAGCTCTACGGAAAGAGTCACTGTGAAAGTGATCCATACAAACTCAAATACTTGTTAATGTTTGTTACAAGCTTCAATTAAAACATTTGGAATGTCTTTAATAAGCTTTAAATATCTGTATTTAATGTCAAACATCCGTTCATGTGCACCAGCATCATCTAAATGCTCACATACAGTTAGAAATCCCATAGAGGCACTAGCAGAAATCAGCATTACTATAGACTTTTATGGGCTGAACTGAACACCAAACTATAATAGTCACAATTTGCTGTAGTTTTGAAAGCGCATGGTAGCGTCTAAGTCTGAATAAAACTGACATGATGACTGACAACAGATAAAAAACATGGACTGTTACATTATTTTAAGAAGGTTGATATTTAAAGGCAAGGACATTTACAGACATGTGACAGCAGCCAGTCCAGTGAACACCAGCAGTGAGAGTTCATGTTATTTTCATCTACTGATTGATTTGTTAATGGTCACGCTTGATTCACACCACATGAACCGCTAAAAAGATTTTAAAAAATGGGCTTTTTGGAAACCAGCATTGGCACAGTTGGCGAGGCACGACTGTTGGCTCTTAATAGAACCTTGTAGCACAAATAGTATAATTATAATTGTTACTGAGGCCTGAAAGAACGATTCCAAGAAATAGTGCTCTCATTCTTTCAGGCCTCTGTTGACTTTAAAATGACTCCATTTGTGCTACAAGGCAGTCTTTAGGAAGTGCTTCGCCGAGTGATTCAAACCAGGTAAGGTTAGAACATCCATGGTAGAACTGAACTAGATGGTGCTTGATCACCTGCTCCTTTGGCTCCTGATGCGTTTTTTTTTGGGAATCACATAGCTAAAAATAAAAGCAGCATTGGGTGCTTATGTATACCAATTATGATGGTGCAAACTGCATGTCAAGTACAATGTTTTAGTATTATTTTCCCCTTTTATTTAATGAAATATAAAGACAATCTCTGTAAACAA